>NC_066880.1:15472497-15764997 GCF_022985175.1 Labeo rohita
AATAAAAAGTGCCTCATAGGCTCCGGGGGGGTAAATAAAGGTCTCTTGTAGTGAATCAATGCATTTTTGTAAGAAAAACATCTATATCTAAAATGTAATAGTCACTTTAATCCTGAAAGCCTTTCCTGGGTGGATAACGTAATACGTCGGTGTTGTGCATGCACCCCTCAGAAGTGACGAACACAAACGTGCCATGGAGAAACCAAAACAAAACAATGATCACGAATTAGAAGTTCAAAATGAGAATACGTAAAGAAACGAAATGGAGTATTTCAATGTAAACCAAGAGGAAACTGGTTTTCTGTAGCTAAAGTAAGGAAACATTTGCTTCCTTTGCTCCTGTAAACAAACGCTGGTTTGTGCAAGACTCATTAGCAAATGCGCAAAGCTGACGTCCTACTTCATCTGCCCTGAGTAGGTTCCGTGTACAACCAGTTGGCGCAAGCTAGATTAAAGTGATTATTACATTTTAGATGTGGATGTTTTTCTTACAAAAAAAGGATGCACTTTATTGGACTCATTTTGGACTGATGAAAAGAAATACCCACCCATGCTATTCCAAAGCTTGGAAGTGCAAGGATCATTTTTTTTTTTTAATATAACTCTGATTGGATTTGTCTAAAAAAAAAAAAAAAAAAAAAAAAAAATTCCACCTAGAATGCCTGGAGGGTGTGTAAACAATGAGCTGATATTCATTTTTAGATGAACTATCCCTTTAAAAAAAAATGTTTTCAACATTGCTAATAATATGAAATGCAACAAATCAGCATATTGGAATGAATTCTGAAGGGTCATGTGCAACCTGATCTCATGAAGAAAATGTACCTGTGGGAACTTTTCACAAGACATAAACTACGTAAGGCCATGTACATTTTGTGACATAATTGATGTCAAATGGCGCTAAAAGAACATTAATTTTTTTCCTGGAACAGATGAACATACATATGGTATGTTTTATGTGACATTGGTTTTGTACGTGCCAACGTAGTTCCGACTTGAAATGTCCATTGAGTGGCGCTATAAATGTAATGTTGTGTGACATTTTAAAATGACATACCATCTGAACTACACCTAAACCTACACAATAATATGAACAAAAGCGATTGTGGCTTAAAAAAAAAAAAAAAATTGCAATCATGTTTTTCACAAGATTCATACCCAAGGATTCCGCATCTCAAATCCAGTTCTATGCCTACAGAGCTACCGAGCAAGCTTGTTATGTCCGGAACGTGAAACGTGGATTACGTGGACCTGTAATCATAACTGTGTACAAAAACGATTACAAGTGCTTGCTGTTTTTCTGTTGGAAACTGCTTTGATATATACTTATTGGTACATATTTTGCATCTTGCGAAAAAGTTCCCACAGGTACGTTTTCGTCATGAGACTAGGTAAGCGTTGTGACACTAAAGATTCGAAAAATGACTGCTGAAAATTCAGATTTGCCATCACAAACAAAATAAATTTTAAAATATATTCAAATAAAACAAGATTTTAAAAGTTCTTTTAAATTGTTACCATATTTCAGAATATTGGTGTTTTTACTTTATGTTTGACCAAATAAATGCAACTCTGTGAGCATAAAATACTTTTCTAACTGCAGTGTACATGTGCAGAAGAATATCTATGCAGTATTTAAGAAGCTGTCTCAACTTAAAAACAGTTCAACTTTCTAAAAAGCATCTCAAGAGTCTGTGTTCTGTTCTATTCGTTGCGTTCAATGTCTTTTGAATACGACGCGTTCAGACGTTTTTAGTCTCTGATATCACAAGGCTTGACAAATTTCAAAAAAGCTCTGAGCTAAACACTCTGTACAGTGACAGAAAGCACAGAAAATCATCCTTAAGCCAGATAATAAGTCATTGTTAGCCAGCTAAGCCTAGCTAAAGCTAGAGCGAGTATATTTAGCATTGGGCTATAGTTAATTTACAGCTAACACGTAAGCCTGTCATACTATTAAGGACTACAGACACAAATACTCATCCAATGGCAAATGATATTGCAGTGTGGAAATAGTGTTAAAATATTTACACAGCTTAAAAGCTTATCCAGCAGTACAGAATGTGTTTTCACGTCCTAATCACATCAGACTGCATATGGATACAAACATAAAAGCCTAATTTCCTCTTCTGACCTCATGTTGCACAGAAAATATTGTTTGTAATGTGTATCTGCCATTTGTGTGGGTCTATTTTGGTCAGAGAAGTGATGGAGAGAGAGCAGGTGGGGTCACTGGACAGCTGTTGAGCATGAGGCTTCGTTATTTAGGCTTACTGCCCGCACACACCATTAAAGGATGAACAACTCAGCAACAGAAAGTGGGCAGAAAAACACTATGGCTGTGTGTGAAACCTAAGGTCAATCACTTCACAAGCAGTGATTTTCTTTGTTTTTTTAAACCAAAGCACCTCCTAATGGAACAAGCTTTCAAGGCACATCATGTCTAATGATCTAAAAAAAAAAAAAAAAAAAAAAAATACATATACATATACATAAATACATATTCAAGTCAGTAAATAAGTTAACCAAATACCTTATAATACTTTTCTGTGCAAAAAAAAAAAAAAAAAAAAAAAAAAAAATATTGAGAAAATCACCTTTGAAGTTCTTCAAATAATAACATATACATATACATATATATACATACACATACACACACACACACATATATACACACACATACATATATATATATATATATATATATATATATATATTTTATATATATGTAATTTAATAAAATCAATTAATAAATAAGTAATGGAAATTAATTCCTAGGTCATATCTACAAATTAGCTAAAATGTATTAAATAAAATTTTTATTAAATACTATATATTAATATAAGGAAATTAAACAATACATTAATCAAACAAGGGGATAAATTCTTCATTTGTAGCCATGATAAATATATTTTTGTTTGCATGTTGTGTGCATGGCTCTGTAATGTCATTAGTTGACAAAAACGAAAAAAGGGACATTTATAAATAAATCTACTCTTTTAGCCACTCCTTCAGACACTATTTTTATTCCTTCCACCAAACAGCCAAACTGAACACACAATATAAGTAGTGTAGGACAAATCTAAGACCAGATGAAGGTATACAAACAGGCAGAATGTTATCCAAACATCTGTATACATTATCCAGTCTTCAAACTTATTCTATATTACGCTTTATCAGATGCAGCCTGTGCAACAAGCAAAATAAAGTATGACAAATGCTATGATGTTAAAAACTCCCCACAGTCCAACTGATACAAATGATTTGCCTAGAATAGTAAGAATGACTCATTGGGAGATTTTAAAGAATTCGTCATTAATGGGAGGTAACAAATGGCCTTTAGGATTCAATACCACTTAGTCCAACAGTCTATACAAGTACTTTCTGTCACTGTCTTTCCATGTCTGTCTCATATCAAAGATCACTCAGTTCTAATGGACACTGCTTGGTCGCTAAGAACTCTCGGTCACTGATACTGACCCACTTTACTTACAGTAGGAAACCAGATATACTGGGATTCTGGGTTCATTTAACACTCTGTACACAGACTAAACCTTAAAGAACACAAAATTGATTCAAACGGCATGCTTTTTTGTATTTAACCATTATGGAATTTAAAAACAATGAATGCTAGAACAAAAAAAAGACTAAATGTCTCCAAATAACTTACAGTGATGTTCGTATCAGATGTGCCTCACTGGGGAAAGTGGACTACGTTCACTGCGTTTCACTCATGAAAGGGTTAAATACAGAGTAATACTCAGGACAAACGTATTCACTGCTCTTCAGAAGAGATGTATCGGCTCTGGAGAAGGTCAGAGAGCGAACAAGCAACAGGAAGAGGGGAGGACAGCAGAGGGCCATGTGGTACTGGCATACACACACACATACAAGCTCCCTTTCACTGTCAATCACACCCCCTCTACAGGAGTACTGTGAGGCAGCTAAGGCTACATGTAAAGGCAGACATCAGAGGCTTTCAAATATAGCACGGTGCTTTCCCACCACAGTCATGCCATAGCAGGCCTCACAGACTGGCAGGGAGGAGAGTAGTGGAAACGTGATCCTGTGACATGAAAGCACAAGGACAAAGTGAAGTTTGACACACTGATGTGATGTGTGAGTGAGCTAAAGCATGAATCACAGGAATATAAGAATGGAATGAATCAGTGCAGCGATGCAAGGTTTTATAAGGAGTCTAGATGAAGATAACAAGAGATCAAATTCACATTATTATAAGCATAAAAATCTGTGAAAGTAGGGGTGTTATATAGTCTACAAGAATAACGTAATTGTTGTTTAAACTATATGTGATTTGACACCGAGTATATTGTAAAAAGTAAAACCCCAAAAAGACATCCAGAATACACGCATACACCGAGATGTAAGTTAGACTACTGCGCAAGCACATTTAAATGATTTATTTTAATAAAATACGTTAAGAAATCCCCCAAAATTCAAGATAAAGGGCCAAAATGTCCCTGTATGACTTCTATATGTGACCCTTGACCACAAAACCATTCATAAGGATCCATTTTTTTAAATTGAGATTTATACATCATCTGAAAGCTGAATAAGTAAGCTTTCCGTTGATGTATGGTTTGTTAGACAAAAATGACAACAATATTTGGGCGATACAACTATTAGAAAAATCGAAATATTTAAAGTTTTTAAAGTCCAAATTAAGTTCTTAGCAATGCATATTACTAACCAAAAAATAAGTTTTGATATTTACAGTAGGGAATTTACAAAATATCTTCATGGAACATGAATGATTTCGGGCATAATTTTGACCCATACAATGCATTTTTGGCTATTGCTACAAATATACCTGTGCTAAGGTTTTGTGGTCCAGGGTCACATGTCTTTTAAACTTATAATCAACTGATATAGTTAACATTACACAAAGAATACAGTTTTTTTTCTCTGAATATCAGCACGATTACAAATCTGATTGATTTCATAAACGGTTCAATAAACAACTTAATATTAACTGACTTACATTTTAGACACAGGTTCCTGTTTTTGCTCTATTTTGTCAATGAAAAGAGTTTCAAATAAAGCCACAGTAGAATTGTTTTTCGTCTCTGAGCAACACAAGACCGTGTTTCATTACTGAATCAATCAGCTGTTTGAGTGAATCAGTTGAATGAATGACTTAATGACTCACTCATGCAGTGATCTGCTGCTGACGAGTCTAGGTTTATATTTAAAGGGGACCTATAATGCAAAAATCACTCTGATAAGGTGTCTGAACACAGTTGTGTGGCCGCAGTGTGTGAAATTCCACCCAATTATTTTTCATAATCTCAATAAATCATAAACAGTCTCTCTGAATATGTGATTCCACATTTCTCCCCACATACACATCATTGTAGGGAAAAAAGTCCAGCCGATGTGTGATGATTTCTGCCCTATTAGCATAGACACAGCCCTGAGTGAGAAGCATTACCGCGCTATTACTAGGCTTGCCACGATAGACGGTGTTGACGGTGTTACCGGTTTTAAGACGCAACACCGGTGACATCACTTTTCCACCGTGACACCCTCCCCACATTTTTTTTTTTTTTTTTTTTTAAGTTTAAGTATTCGTTTTTTTTATTAAATATTTATTTGAATTAAATGGAAAATATAATTCTAAATAATTTTTAAGTGCACTATAATTAAAAACTGAACATGGCTACAATGCGTTATTTCATTTATTGAGGAGAACGAGAGGAGTCGAATTTACAGAAAGAAATGGCGTTGTTTGTTAATAAAAGTTCTGTTTAATATCAGTGATTTTGTTTTTTGTTTTTTTGTAATTCAATTTAAAACTGAAAGTGAAAGTATAATACGCACGCATTTATAAGCTATTTAAACGCAGGAAAAAAGCATGTTGTCACTATAATTAAAAATTTCTGAACATGGCTATTACTGGAAATATACAATCAGCGCCGAAGAGGCATATTTCATTTATCAAACATGAGAGAGAGAGAGAGAGAGCGAGAGAGAGAGAGCTAAAACTTCACATACACACTCTCTGGGGTCATCGGAGACTTACTTTACATCTTGTAAAATGGGGCATAATAGGTCACCTTTAAGTTAAATTTCGAAATTTTTTCAAAAATTATTTAAAATATCACATTTTGTTTTTTAAAATTCAAAACATTTATGCATTTGTAACTGCAGGTTAAGTTCATTCACGTCCTGCATTAAACAGTTCTGTTTAATTTTTCAATGTTTTTGACGCACCACTTATCAGTTTAGATTTTTTTTCCTTTTTGATACATTTTAAAATGACTTGTATTTCTGTGATGGCAAAGCTGAATTTTCAGCAGCCATTATTCCAGTCTTCAGTGTCACATGATCCTTCATGCTTACTGGTACTCAAGAAACATTTCTTATTTTTGTGAAAACTGGGATACTTTCTTTTAAGGATAATTTAAGGATAATTTGATGTAAAGAGAGAAAAAGTTTATTTAAAAAAAAAAAAAAAAAAAAAAAAAGCAGCATTTATTAGAAGATTTTAAGTGGCAAAATATTGGTCAATATACAGTATAAATCACTAGACTTGAACTTACTGCTGCTGCCACAAAGAAAAAAAAAAAAGATCAAAGCAAATGTGTAAAACATTGTGAAAGGAGGATGTCCACGTTGTTTCCTCTCTAAATAAAACCAATGTGCTGCGTACACTAAACCAAGAGAGGGATCTCAGGAGATAACAAGATGACAGTGTGCAGAACAGAGTCTAGGTGTCAACGTGAGATAAAACAGATCATGTCTGTTTAAGATTACTGCATTCTGTAAGAGTGAGGAGTAAAAAAAAAAAAAAAAACAGTAAATGAGTGTTTGAGTGATCGAGACATAACACAAAGAAAAACAGTGGGAAAAAAAAAAAAAAAAAAAAAAAAAGATCCTCACCTGTGCTCCTGAAAGAGTTCGGAGCTCCACCTAGTGCCCCTTCTCAAATCCTCACACACACACAAATATTTTTCTTTCTATTTCCCTATTGTGCTCATAACCTTTGAGGAAAGTTAACTTTGGACTGAGTTAGTCAACACCCTGGGCATTTATCCAGCATTTTACAACACAGTCAGAATGTTTGTGCACAGAACTTTCTTTTGTGCACCCTCGATAAGAGAAATAATTCATAATTACTTCCTTATATTTTATATTACCAAAAACCTATTAGAAAGCACATAAAGTAGGTCCTCATTTAGAGTACATCCATAAAGTATGTCCTCATTTAGGTAAGTAAAAGTATGTTTGTTTATGTAGATGCCATCAAATAGTAATTAAACCGATGAGAACTTCATTGAACTGGTTAAAAGCCAAGACATATCACAGTGGAAACTAGTTTTCCAAATTTATTTGAGTTTTTATCCTAACACTTTGACCGTGACATTTTTTCAGTTAATGGACTACTTGCACCGAGCCTTCCGTTTTGAAATCTTACGGCTCAGCTATTTCTGGTTATGTACATTTCCAATGCGCTGTCATATATTTGACTTAAACAGCGAAATAAAATGAGAGTTTGTAGAATGATTTCAATTTCAGAAATTTTCAAAGACAGGAGAAGATTCTATTCTGATGATTACTGTGTACAGAATTTTCCAAACTCAACGGAACATTACGTTTTAATCCAACATAAACCGATCTGAGAAAGCGGTGGCTGGTAATCATACGTGATTGTTTCACCGCAGGGTGTCAGTGATCTGACGAATAAAATCATAATGAACCTTTATTTATCTGTATTAAATATGTTAGTCACTATTCTGTGTCATATTCTGTCATCATTTTCACTGTATGTAGCCTAATGCTAAAATATGAATATTCAATAGTCGCACTGTCAGCGTGATACTGTTAAAAATTATTTAAATGTTTAACTTCGTTAAGGCCGTTAACGCACATTTATTCAGCCATTTTAAACAACAGAATAAGCATTATAGACTCGGAATAAAAGCATCAACACACACAAACAAATTAGCCATGGTTTTACTACAAATAAACTGTCCAGTGTTTAACGATGGTAGGCTATTTGTAGTAAAAGTGTTGTTATACAAATGGTAAAAGTGGAAAAAACATGGCACTTTTACTATAGTAAAACCATGGTTAATTTTTGTAAGGGTGTTTATTAGTCAAACTTTAAAACTGTACAATCATCAGGTATGGAAAATTTAGTAAAAGAAAAATACTTTAAGAACGCGGCAGGTTAGTGGGGAAATATATTTATTATTCTGAATGCACATAAGGAAGGGAAATATATTTATAGTAACATTTCAGCAGGTTGAAGATGATTCATGTTAACTCAGAGAATATGATTAATTGATTTTTTTAAAGAAATGCCAGTAAAATGTAGTAATAATCTGCATTCTCATGAGAAACTGTCTGTATGTAGGTGCGCTGACCACTAACCGGAAACTCCCAAGCCGTAACAAGTAGAAAGCGGAAGTAGTTGTGCAAGTAGTTTATTGTTTCCCATTTTGTGGAAATGGGAAACAATGGGTCCACTGTGAAATCTCATTGGTCCAAAATGCAACTCCTGGTTACTTGAATATTAAATACTATTAGATTGTGTTGCGTCACTGCCCACAGGACTTTTTCATTTTCAGTCCAATTACTACAGTGCCTGTACATGATGTATCCAACTAGTAAATAACCAGAAATAACAAAATGACTGAAAAGAATTGCAATGAGGCAAACAGTCAACCAATGCATAATGCATAATCAACTTATTTTAAGTTTAAAATCTAAAAAAAGTCATCAGCATTATGAAATTAACACGTTATTCTGCTTCATTTTCATGGGTCAAAACAAGGACACATTCAAACAATACTAAAATACTAATAGCAATGTATTTTTGCAGCAACCTTGGAGCCCTGAATCAAATTTCTCTGTGTTACTGAGAAAAAATAGAAATACAAGATTAGACAAAGCAAGTTTGGCAGAAGATGTATATTTATAGGAGAGAGGGAACCATTAGGAGTATAGCAACAATTCCTCGACCTCCTTTGCTCACACACTCCATCACAGAGAAAAATGAGAAACAAACATTCTCGTATATGCCTCATTAAAATAGGCAAAACCAAAAGAGGTTCTTCAATATTTTTCTTAATCCTCACTGACATGCCTAACAAAAAGAAACCAGACTAAAGGCAGAGAATGCAAATATGATAAACCGCTCAGATGAACACAGACTCGTATTACAAGAGCTAAAATACAGACCAAAGAAACAACAACAAACAGCCCAAGATTTCTTCATGTCAAATATATGACAGAAAAAGATACTGTACATTGAGATTAAGCACTTTACCTCTCAACATTCTCTCTCCCTTTAGCATTTCTGTCTTTGCACCTGGACACCAAAGTGAAATCTAGGAGCCTTCAGACCATGTACAACTGACAGAGAGACGATCCATCCTGCAAAGACTTGGAAGTCACTGTAGAGAAAGGCATGCCAAATGGGATGGTCTGGGAAGGACAGGACAGCCCAGTGAACTGAGAAACACATGACAAGCACCCAAAACCATGATGTGGTTTCACACCAGAGAAGCTTTGCAACCACAGAGTGTTTTTGTTAGAGGTTAACGCTTTATGACTAGTAAGGTGCAAGAGTAAATCTAGAACACAGTTTTTGGGGCAGGCGGAAGAAAAATCAAGCACAGTACCCACATCGGACCTTGCCAAAGCTATAACGGCCGCCGTCCCAAACCAGAGCCACAAAAGGACAACGGAAAAGCTGGCCAACTCATCAAGAACTCAAATGAATGGAGATAACAGTTCATTAGAGTGCTGCAATGTTGATAGAGGCATAAATCATGATGAAAAACTTTTAATGAGGGTAACAAGTGGGTCAGGGTAGGAAAACATTTTGTATATAATACATGGAGCAAAGCCAGTTGGTCCATCTGGCCAGACACACAATAAACGTAGCCTCTTTATTCGTTAAGACATCTGCATTTTCCTGTGTCAGCAACAAACTGAAAACTCAGCTCTTGCCAAAAGATAACCTGACATTTATCTATACGTTTAAAATGACTTTTAAACAATACTTGACAATGTAAGAAAGACATAAACAAAAGGAGTCTTTTATCTACTTATACGATTTTTTTCCACCCACTAATGTTTCATGGTTAAATGTTAGCAACCTATTCTTCCACTAGCTTAAGCTTGACATTTTTCTAGACGGTTGGGGGCAGAATCAAACTAGCAGTTGAATGTGGCGTCCCTGGGTATCTGTGTGAATGCTTTTCAAAAGCGTAGAGAATGCGTGAAAAAGACATTTGTATCCACCCGTCCTCTTTCCATGTCTCTCCTCAGGCAATTTTTCTATCTCCACCACACCATCCATCAAATAAAACATGGACACTTATCTCTCCATTACTGCATTATGTCTGACAGATATATTGCACAGAGATAATGCCTAATCTTTTGATAAGCACTACTGGAAGAAAGGCAATGGTCTTGTATAAATCGGTAACAAAAAGTGCTCTACTTCCTAGGCACACATTTAGTAAAGTGCCCTATTTTCTTATACACTTTTGAGCTACTCCAACATCAAACTGGTTGAAGTCAACACGATATGTTCTACTAAATTATAGTGTTTTGGCTGGTATTTTAAGGATGGTTGGAAGAGTACTCAAACATGCAGTGGGGTACAAGAAGTCTGAGACCATACTGAACACACTTGAATGTAATGATAAAGTATTGCACTATAAGAGAGCTTCTACAATAGAAGCATTTTCACCAGTAGTCTCAAAACATTCAGATGACAAAGTAAACTATAAGAGGGCATTGGGTATAGATACATAATTTACATACACTAATTTTTTTGCATACAGATAGCTAGTATGTACAAACTTGATTATGGAAACTATGCAAAGCTTCATGCATGAGCAGCTGGAGCCACAACACTCTTTTCTGCATTAAGTGTCAAGTAGCAAGATTTTCTCAGCCAAGGAATCAAGGAACTGGTTGTTTCGAAGCAACAGTGTATTTACTGCATAACAAAATTGAAGGTATGTGAATCAACAAAACCCTCTCTAAGTAAACCCTGTTGGGAAAAAAAAAGGAATATGCTGGTTAGGAATTTTTTTTCAAGCATGGTAGCTATTTTGAGCTGGATGAAGCTAGGCCTTAGATGGTCATGAGCTGATTTAAGCTGGTCCTGAGCACAAGCTAGTTGCTTAGGATCAGCTTAAACCAGCTCAAACCAGCTACCATGCTTTAAAACATGCCTAAACCACATATGCTGTTTTTCTTAACAGGGGATGTCTTGCAAATCCAACTAAATTTCATACTAGACGACTACCTTACACGTCTTTAAGACCAAGCAAAAGCCACTACCGACTGGTTCCTCCAGCAATGGGTGGAAATAATTGCACAAACAACTTTATTAATTTGCAAGTGATATTTTTGCTGAGATCACCACTTGTGACAAAAGCTAAAGTATGAGCGTATAATGTCTTTGCATCCAATGTCTTTGCATGTAATGTGCCAAAACAGGCACAGGGAAAGCAAAGAGTAGCATACATCTAAGAAAATCTGATCAAAATGGAACCCACATTGATCATCGTTTCACGCTTTTCACCGAGTGCTTACACAGATACACACGGGAGCATTTGAAAGCCGTGTCTATCAGCAAATCTGTCTATGAGCAGATATATTAGGGATCTGCTGATAGACGTGGCTTTCAAATGCTCCCATATGTATCGGTGTAAGCGCTCAGTGAAGAGCGTGAAGCGATGACCATTGTAGCCAATCACAGACATATTTGATCTGGTTAAGAATCTATGGAAGCCTGTTTCCGCCACTAAACAAAAAAGGTAATTGCAACGGTTTCTCACAATTCTGACTTTTTTCTTTCAATTACGAGTTTACATCTCGCAATTTGAGCAATTTGACAAATAAAGTCAAAAATGTGAGATATAAACTTACAGTTCTGACTATTTACTCAGAATTGTGAGAAGTCAGAACTGAGGTATAAACTCACAAATCTGAGAACATTTTTTTTTTTTTTTTTCAAAATTGGACTTTATAACTCGCAATTGTGAGTTATACTGTATTTAACAATACTGAGAAAAAAGTCAGAATTGTGTAAAAAAAAAAAAAAGTCAGAATTGTGAGATACAAACATTTGAAAGTGAAAAAATTGCGAGTTCTCACAATTCTGACTTTATTTCTCGCAACAGTAAGTTTCTCACATAATTCTTAGAAAAAAAAAAATCATAATTGCGAGATGTAAAGTAAAAGTTGTGATGTATTGTCAAATATGGTGACCCATACTCGAAATTAGCGCTCTGCATTTAATCCATCCAAGTGCACACACACAGCAGTGAGATGTGAACAAACACACACACACAGTCTGGTTTATTATCCTTGTGGGGACTCTTCATAGGTGCAATGGTTTTCATACTCTCCACACTGTATTTTCTATCCCCTTACCCTAACCCTACCCCTAAACCTAACCCTTACAGAAAACTTTCTGCATTTTTACTTTCTCAAAAAAACTCATTCTGTATGATTTATAAGCTTTTGTACCCATGGGGACCTCAATTTAGGTCCCCACGGTGACACTAGTCCCCATGAGTCTGTGTGTATTCAGGTTTAGGTCCCCACAAGGATATAAAAACAAGTCCACACACACACACACACACACACACACACAGTGAACACACACCCTGAACAGTGGGTAGCCATTGCTCCAGCGCCTGGAAAAAGTCTAAAAAAGCATTAAAAAGTCAACTGCAAGATATTCAATTTATTACAATTCTGACTTTATAATAGGGCTGCACGATTATGACAAAAACCATAATTGTTGATTATTCCCTTAAAATTTTTAATTTTAATTATTAATTACGATTATCAAAATTTACATGATTTGAATGATTTTTTTGAATAGCTTTATACCATTGTTTGAAGCAACTGCATGCCACATTTTATATATAGTTTCTTCTTTATATATATAAAAAAAGTAAAAAGGTAAAATTTAAAACAATGAGAAAAAAAATTAAATTGTGCCTTTGAACAATTACATAATTGTGGAATCTGTAAATGTAATCACGATTAGAAATTTGATTAATTGTGCAGCCCTACCTCATTACTCGCAATTGCAAGTTTATCTCACAATTCTGAGAAAAAGGTCAGAATAGCAAGTTTGTATCATGTAATTCTGAGAAAGAAAGTCAGAATTGTGAAATAAAAAGTCACAGTAACCTTTTTTTTTTTAAATTCAATGCCAGAAACAGGCTTTCATAAGAATCCGCTCAACGGCACTAAAAATGCAAGTGGGAAATGCTGGTAGTGTCACATTTTTCAAATTTCAGTACGGTACTTTGGTACTTTTGGCAACACTACACCCAAATAAAAGTGCAGAGTGGTATTTTAAAACTTCTTGGATTCAAGAGTTTGCAAGACTTAGGCATGTCCATCACACAGAACATATTTTGTGACTTCTTTCAAAGTGGGCAGACAAATATGGATTCAACACTGGAAAAAATAATTTAGAGAAAGATACTGTAAGAAAACATGGCAACAGTCAAAAGCATTGAAATGCTTGTGAACATGTATTCACAAAGAATACTCAACAACAACAAAAAAGCTGCGTATCTTGTGCATGCAAACTCGAAAAAAGAACAGACGGAGCTAAAAATACAATTCAACACAAAAACATTATAATATATTGTATTATACACAAATACAGTTCTTAAGTTGGAAAAGACATTCAGTTCAAACTTTAAGTGAACGATAGTTCCCAGAACATCCACAAGATGGAAGAAAATGCTGATGCTATAAAAGGAGGGCAGATATACAGTATACACATGACAGGATGACTAAAAGAAAGTGTTCATTAAGCAGCACTTTAAAAAAATTGTTTGGCTAATGGTGATTCTATTGTCCATGTGTGCATTAAATCATCCAACCAAGTATGCACAGTAAACCTAGTAGATCACTACAAATCATTCGCTACTTTGTGTGCTATTAGCTTACAGTTTAGAATCTAAAGTCTTACAGGCAGTGTCAAAAAAAACCCACACAACATGAACTGTGAACTCTTTAACATGGGCTTGACACTGCTGGCTTTCTACTACACGTTGCATATAACAAATGAATGTTAAAGGAAAAGGTTTTAAACACGATGGGGTGGTTCTCTGTTACTCTCTATGTGTGTGTGTGTGTGTGTGTGTGTGTGTGTGTGTGTGTGTGTGTGTGTGAGAGAGTGTATGCAATTTAACATGCACAACTTGGGTGGAGGTTTGATCTCCCTCCAGATCTGGCTTTTTGCACTCTTACGAAGAAAATTCTGAGGGAAGGCTTAATTGAAAAATCATGTTCGCTCTCTTTCTCTCGCTCAACCACAAGCTGAACCCATCACCTCTGCAAAAAAACAGCCTCTTGCCTCTTTTTCTCTGTGACATCCACTGTGCTAAGGAAGTTTAGTGCTATTTGCAGAGGCAATACTTTGCAGCTGACAAGCCTGTATAAATCATATAATCAACTCCTGATCCATTTGACAAATCGATACATAAAACAGAGTCGCATTAAGAGTTGGAAAGTCAAATCCATTCACAACACAGCATACAGAAGGAAGGCAATCAAAAGCAAGAAGATGTGTGTGTCTAAAGCATGCTAGTATTTGTTTGTCCTCATGACACTCAGGGTTTACTAGATAGCCTTAGGTGAATTCATTATTCAACAAAAAGTTTGGATCAATCTCTACTAATATTGGATCTCTTTCTCATTTTGTATTTCTTGGCTAACTGATTTCACTGGCATCATTTACTTCAAGCTACGATAAGTTGCAGAAACAAAAACCCATCCATGTAAAAGTTCCGCTAATAAAATTACTGCTGACTACCTGCCAAACTTGAATGATTTTGCTGAGAGCAAAACTATACAGCCAGGAAAAAATTGACACAACTGTGCCTGCATATCCCATGTTAAAAGACTAACCAAATGCAATTTGCAAACCACACATAGTTTAACAACTGTCTGGAGTTGTTAGCTTCCATCACATGGGCAACAATGTTTTAAACAAATGCAATTACATAAATTAAAACCTCCTCAAAGCATCTTAGATTTAATAAGCAAGCAGCCAAACAGCTGACGGTGCACATAAAGAATGAATCTAAAAGCACTGTTGTTTTTAAATGAAGTCAGAAATGCTGCAAAGGAAACGAGCGGATGAAAAACAAAGACATGACCCTTCCTAACCTCTATAGGGATGCGTTTTTTTGCTGTGACACATATATATTTAATTCGAGAACAAAAACAGTTGTCGCATCAGCAGAAAATGTCTTCATTAGGCCTTAGAACCTTAGAGACTGTTTTTCCCAGTATACTCTAGGATTCTGTGGCTCACTGCCAGAGAACATCCTGAGCGATCAACACATCTGGGATCCTCATGTGAGAGCTAAGTATACGTTTTTAACTACGTGCGTCTAGGCAGAAGGTATGTCGGTGTGTAAATACGGTGCTAAGTCTGTCCATGGTCAGGAGCTCATGTGTATGCGTTTATACTCCGCAGTGAGTCAGAGATGTTCTCAACTCATAAATTGTGACACATCCGTTCTCTCAAAACTAAGAAAACATGCCCTCCAAACTTAAGCTCAAGCTTTAAAGGGGTCATATCATGAGGGATCAAATATTCCTTGAACTTTCCAGGAAGAGTTCAGTGTATTATGAAAACACACTGTAACTTTCAAAACTTCCTCCACAGTGTAAAAAAGAAACTAAACTGCACATTGTACTTTTGCAACTTATTAGTACATTTACACATCAGCAACTGCTGTTTGATATTCCAACGCTATCTCATGATCAATTCATACGTATTTTACAAGGTGGCTAATTCATACGAATTTGTACGACCTCACTCGTACAATATTGTATGTTTTCTGGGAGGGGTACGTTTAGGGGTGGTCATTCGTACGAATTCCTACAAATCTGCCACCTCGTAAAATACATACGATTTTTCACAAAACATAAAAAAAATTATATGAGCCAGGTCATACTAATTAGCCACCTCGCAAAATATGTACGAATTGCCATGAGATCGGAATCGGGCGATAAAGGCTTTAAAATGTAAATATTGGAATCGACATGATGTGAAAAGTTATGCCGATATGTCTTGTCAATAAGAGGGATAAGTCACATGGACTCAGAGTGTGCTAGCGATTAGATCACATCAGCAATGTGGCTCATTCTTGAACCAAAGTTTTGCCTGAATGATGATTAGATTAACTCTTTTGGATCGCTGCATTTAATCTGAGAATGCACGTACAGAATGAGGCGTTCGGTGTGTGATAGAGTAAACAGTACTAGCACGTGCAGTGGCGGTTTAATTCTATAGGGAACGCTGTTGGCCTACTTCTAATAAAATTAAAGTAAAATACACAAATTACATTTAGACTGTTTCTCTGATAAAATAAAATAAAATTAAATTAAATAAAAAGTAACTGATAAAATGAGTATGTTTTAATTTAGAGGTCAGAAGCTATAACTTACATGAATTTTAAAAAACAAAAAACAAATATGACACTTGTAAATTAAATAGTTTTATATATACTGATTTATTCATTAATGTGTAATATGTTATATTTTGTTAAATTATGAGCTCTAAAAGATTTTCAGAATTTTTACAACTCTTTTGCTTTAGACCATCTACAAATATTAAATCTTAAAACAAAAGGTTACCGCTGCATTTTATTTTATTTACCACTGTGTTTATTTATAGTTATTTTCAAAGGCACTGTCACTATAAAAGAAGTTCATTATCGTTTATTTAATTCTAACAAACAAGTTCTTGTTAAAAACTAATCAAAATGAAAATTTTCTTATAATTTCCACACAGGAGAGACTTGGTGTTGTTTCCAAACAAAAGGAAATATATTGGAAATGGCATCGGCTATCGGCCAAAATGAGTTGAGAAATATATTAGTATCGGATATTGGCAAAAATCCAATATCGTACATCCCTGGTATTCAGAAACGTGACCTGCCTAATGACGTTATGTGGAGAAATCTGAAGAAATATTATACCTAATATCAGAATATATAATAAAATGTGAACTTTTCAGTTAAACTTTGGCCTGTTACTGGCTGTGTGTAGCACCTATTGCTCTGCACTTTCTTCTATAGAATCACAAGATTATTTTTAACAAGACTTCTGATCAATTTCAGTCCTACCTTCACAATATGTGAACATTATTTTGTAAACACATCACAGCAGCTTAAAAACTAAAAACCTGACAGAAAATCCACACGTTGCAAATAAGTGCGGCAAAGTGATGTACCTAATTTTACATGCAAATGTGTTTACGCAGAAGATCTAAAGCAAAAGTGGCAACAAACAGCCTGTTTTAAAAAAAGAAAATCATTACAGAGAATCATTAGGAAAAAAACTACTAATGATATAATCCCTTTAAAATGCTTTTATTTTTTGTTAAATTTTGCAGTTTATTTACAGTAAACACCATGGGCTATGAATGACAATTGACTGCTCAAACACTACGGATAAGTTGACATTTACTGTTGTTGCCATCTAAGTCTGTAGGTGCCTTTCAAATACGGATTTGCCAAAACGTTTTGCGATATTTTATCAATTTTGATTTAAAAATGTTGCGAAATCATGCCGTTTCCACTAACCAATGTTATGCAATTAAAACGTATTTTTTTCCTCTCGCATTAAGTGATAGCGATAGATGTTGGCAGGTTTACATATATCACAGCCATCACACCAGCCATTAATTTTAATCATAAGAGACACAGAAGCAGCTTCTGCGGTGCTTTTGATACGTGCAAGGGCGCCTCTGGTATAAACTCAAGCACTGATTAGAGTGGCCACAACCTGCTCCGGTGACCGCTGCAGACTTGTGCAGTGAAAATAAGGGGTTATCCAAGCTTTAATGCAAGGAATGCCCCTTATTCAAGCATTGTGTTGTCAAAGCTTGTGTAAGCGGCCACATATGAGGTGTTTTTTTGAGGTTATAGTACATTAAAGAATGATCATATGACTTTTTTTGAGGTTATAAAAAGACATTTCCATTGCAGTTTTGCAAAATATTCTTTCTTCGATTTGTTTGAAAAACCAACTCATGCAAGCCTAAATACTTTTTTTGTGATATATGGGAGTTTTTGTGAAATTGACGTGTTCCATTAGGCACATTTCTAATTCAAAATTTTAAATTGCACAATTTGAAGGATAATAGAAATGCAGCTTGTGATTAGTAAACCACATGTGCACATGCTGGCATTTTAAACATCTCCTGCTGTTATGTCCTGGCAAAATCTTTCAATGGAGAAACCAAAGACAAAGACACACACACCAAGCTATGGCCCACATCGTAGCAAAATGCAAAAACCAGGTGCTTGTGTTTGGTACATACAGAGGAACTATTTCACAATCTTTTCTCAATAGTGAGGGCCACACCTTAGGAGCCCCAGCTGCTCCTCATCCCAGTACAGGGGGGAGATTTGAGGCCCCCACACCGGTTCACACTGCCTTCAAACCACAGTGCTGGGTCTCTAACAATGATGTCAGCCCTTGCACTTATGCAACAGGGTCAGCCATGACTCAGAGAGAAAGCAGGAGGGTCTACAGGGAAGTTCTCCTCTCAGACAACACCAGGACTATGTGAGAGAAAGCTTAGGGGCACTAGAAAAGGGAACATCAAGAACTTTTTCTCATTAAATGTTCTTATAAGCTGCATTTATTAGATGATTGTTAAAAGGCCAATTTCTTGTAGCTTTATATGTGCCAGTTATGTTTTCATAATTTTGCAGGCAAATACTTATTTGTACATGTTTTGATTTATTTCACTCAGAGACTAGGATGGAAGGGTTTGTTCATCAGTAATATTTGAAAAGGAAAGAGGAACACAAACAAACTCAATGCTGCATGTACGGTCTTCCTGTCATGCGATTAAAACAATGACAGCCTTTGTGAAGGAAATCACAATATTAATCAAGGGTAACACGAGAAGTACTGTTGGTGACAACAAAACAATTCAGTCTCTTTGGGATGTCATGGCAGAACAGGACTACAGCTGCTATTATCTTGTTCAGAGAACTGATACTTATTCTGATTAATGAGCAGTTGCTTCAGAAGGTCCTGAGGGACACATCTGCTGAATGATGGGTACGGGTGTTGCTGTGCCAACCTCAATACATGGTCATTCCTTCATTATGCAGACCTATACTCAATGAGAAATGTGTGCGAATTCAATTAATTAAAACTAAATCTGAAATGAAAATAAATTAATTCTAAATTAATTATTATTATTAAAATAAACAACATATATAAAATATCTAATTCAAAATATTAAAAAAAAAAATTATATAAACTAAAATAACTGCAATCAATATTGCATATACAGTGCCCTCCACAAATATTGGCACCCTTGGTAAATATGAGCAAAGGCAGCTGTGGAAATAATTCTGTATTGTTTACAAAAATTCACAAAATTCTAACCTTTCATTGAAGTAAAACAATGGAAAGTAAGAAAATCTCTATATGAAATAAATGTTTTTCTCCAGTTCACATTAGCCACAGTTATTGGCACCCCTAGAAATTCTTATGAGTAAAATATCTCTGAAGTATATTTCTATTCATATTTAAAAAAATTTTAGCACACCAGGGTGACTAGGAACATAAAATTGTCCAGCCATGACTTCCTGTTGCACAGGATTATAAATGAGAGGAACACAAAGGTCAAATTCCCTTGTCCATCACAAGGAATAAAACCAAAGAACATAGTTCTGATGTGCAAAACAAGATTGCTGAGTTTCACAAAATAGAAAGTGGCTGTAAGAAAAGAGCTAAAGCATTGAAAATCCCCATTTCCACCATCAGGGCAATAATTAAGAAGTTCCAATGAACTAAAGATGTTACAAATCACCCTGGAAGAGGAAGTGTGTCTATATCGTTATAATAGAGACTTTGAGTGGCCAAAGACTCTCCAAGGATCACAGCTGGAGAACTGCAGAGATTAGTTAAGTCTTCTGGCCAGAAAGCCTTAAAAAAATAAAATAAAATAGCCCCTACATCACCACATGTTGTTTAGGAGGGTTTCAAGAGAAAACCTGCCCACTCATTCAAAAACAAACTCCAGCATAGTTGTCCGATACGACTAGAACTTCAAATGGGACTGGCTTCTATGGTCAGATGAAACTAAATGAAGAGCTTTTTGGCAGCAAACACGCAAGATGGGTTTGGTGCAAACAGGGATAAAAAGTACCTCATGCCCACATTTAAATTAACTGCTGGACCTTTAATGTTCTTGGCCTATTTTTCTGCCAGAGATCCTGGACATCTTGTTTTGATACATGGCATCATGGATTCTATCAAATACTAAGAGATAAAAAACTAAACCTGACTGACACTGTTAGAAATCTTGTAATGGGCCATGTTTAGATATTACATCAGGACAATGATCCAAAACAAACACAACAATGTGTCACTGATGACAAAATGAAGCTTCTGCCATGGCCGTCCCAGTTCCCTGACCTGAACCCTTTAGAAAATGAGTGGGGTGAACTGAAGAGGAGAAGAACCAACATGGAGCTGGGAATCTAAAGGATCTGGAGAGATTCTATATGAAGGAATGGTCTCTGATCTCTTGTAGTGATGGGAAGTTCGGATCATTTTACTGACTCAGACTTTTGAGTCTCGTTCACCAAAATGAACGAATCTTTTTTCGAGTCATTTCGTTCATTTTAGCAAAATATAATGTTACCTGTTACCTCCCTAACACATCTACTGCTTACACAAACGTTGATCACACTTCAAACAAAACAAAACTATAATGCTATAAGAAACAGAAAATATTAATTCCTTGTTTACCTGGGTGTTTAGTCTATGATTAGCTCACCTCGCCTCTTATCTGACAAGATTTCGGGTTTGAGTCGTTCGTTCATCACGTGACAGCCCCATAAGGTGAACAAATGACTCTAAAAACCCGAAGACTCGAAACAGGTGAACTAATTCCAGTGCAGAACCTAATAGGATGTTGCGCATGCGCGACTGAACGAATCACTCCCCGAGACGACTCGTTCGTCCTGAGTCACATTAAAGATTCGTTCAAAATGAACGAATCGTTCAAGAACGACCCATCACTAATCTCTTGTCAGGTGTTCGCCAAACTCACCAGGGATTATAGGAGAACATTCAGAGCTGTTATCTTGGGACAAAGATGTTGCAATAATTGGGTGCCAATAATTGTGACCAACGTAAACTAGAGAAAAAAAAATAATTTAATAATGAGATTTCCCCCAAACTTTCTATTGTTTTACTTCATTGAAAGATTGGAATTTTGTGACTTTTTTAACGAAAGATCAAAAGGATAAACAATGCAAATGCTTATGCTTAGTTCTCCTATTTTTACTTTGAATTACCTTTGCTATAATCTATGCTCATTTTTAGTTAATAAAACAGAAACAATTTGATAAACCTGTTAAATTTAAATCTTTAGCAAATACCAATTTTTGTACTAAAGTTCACATTTAACACATTTAAAAACAACTGACATTACTTTTATACCATCACAGTCTGGTTTTCACAGACCATTAAGAAGGGAACCAATTAATACAAATTATAGTTTTAAAATGCTTTGAAGCAGACAAGGAATGAGCTTTGAGAACGTATACATTACAACAGTCATCTGACTCAAGGACCACAGGCGGAAAGTGAGGTTAACCATAAACTTACAAGACTAGACGTCCTGTTCTGTAATCCACATCATGTTCCTTCCACTGCCTGAAGTTGCAAAATATAACAGCCTATGGAAAGACAGCTTTGTTATGAAACATAAGAGCTATGATCAGTCACAAGGCAAAGCTCCCCGATCACTGTGATGAAAACAGATACGGATGGACAGCATGATCCTTCGACTCTAGTTTGGGAAATGAAAAATGAATTTGCCTATTCCTACTAGAGAAAACATTTGCACAGCTCGCCAAAAAATGAAAATTCGCTGAAAATGTTCTCACCCTCAGGCCATGCAAGATGTAAATGAGATTCATTGGAACAGATTTGGAGAAATTTAGCATTACATCATTTGTTCACCAATGGATCCTCTGTAGTTAATAGGTGCCATCAGAATGAGAGTTTAAATAAAAATGCCACAAAGCAATTGAACTCCAGTCCATTAAATAATGTAACTTTTTAACTTTACATCATCGCTTCTGATTAAAATATGAGCCCTTTATCCATGATTTGATTTCTCCAGTGAACATTTCTCAGAATCAGGGAGAAATATGCACGGTTTACAAGTGGAAACAGTCCAAAAAAAAATCTAAATAAATCTGTCAATAGATTTTAATGTGTGGAAAACAGGCAAAGAACTTTTCAGTTTCTTATGATTGAATATGGACTTACATTTGCGCAGAAGCAACAGTTTAATGTTGAAATGTCTTAATTATGGATTTGTTTCTTACAAACATACAGCTTTTTACTTCACAAGATGTTAATTGATGGACTGGAGTCATGCAGACTACTTGGATTACTGGCGATGATTTTATCAACTGTGTAATATCCCATTTTGACGGCACCCATTCACTGCACAGGATCCATTTCAACAAATGATGGAAAGCAAAATTTCTACAAATGTGTTCTGATGAAGAAACAAACTCATTTACATCTTGGATGGCCTAAAGGTGAGTACATTTTCATTTTTGGGTACACTATTCCTCACTTTCAGAAAAAAAAAAGTACAGTTCTGTTACTGGGGCAGGAACCTATAAGGTACAAAAGTGAAAAGGTACAAATATGTACTTTTGAAGTACTAATATGCATCTTTAAGGTACTAATATGTACCATTTAGGGGCAAGTAAGATACAAACATGCACCTTTTCACTTTTGTACACTTTTGCCCCGGCGACAGAACTGTACCTTTTTTTTTTAAAGTGCTTTAATAAAATAAATATTTTGAAAAAGAAAAGACTAGGAATCTACTGTACAGATCATAAGCAGATAAAAGCATTTAGACAAAAATTTAAAAAAAAAAAAACGTAAGCATGGATCAGCAATTTCACATCTAACTATTTTAGCCTGCTTTCACCCTAATGGAGAAATGGACATTTAAAAAGCATGCTGAACATTTAATGTCGTTTGGCCGATTCACTTCTGCTTCAGTCTCCAAGCCCTTAATTTTCTCACTCTCTCTCTGGTTGAAGATCTATACTAATAGCTGCCAGCATTACAAAACCCATTAAACTCAGATTTTAAAGGCCAAGCAGGAAATCGTTAAAGCTCAGAAGGGTTTCCAAATGCAACCCAGGCACACCCTGAATACAAGTAAAAAGACCTGTTAGCAGTATGCTTTTGTTATGATTCTGCCACTTTTATTTTACATTTTTACCTTTTTTTGTCAACCAAACAGACTTGACAGCCTGTAAAAACAAAGAAATATTGAAAAAACAAGAATATATCTTAAAGATGAGCTTGAATTTGTTCCTCACCCTGTGTAAATGCAAAACAAGGTTTTAATAATTCAAATGTAAGGGTAAGAGACTATGCACTATTGCATTTATTACTGCTTGGTTTACAGTAAGGGCTCTTTGATAGGACAGATCACAAATGTTCATTGTCAGCCATATGCATTTACATGCATTCACATTTTCTAATAAAATCTATATGTGATTAAAAAGTAATAAACTTGGTTTAAAGCCATGTATAGTAATGCTTTAAAATCAATAATAAGATTTAAGGTTAAAACTTATTTGAAGGTATAAGGTAAAGTGTATCATAGGCCCTGTAAGTAGACCACTTTAAATTGACTTCTATTTTTTTTTAAAGAAGTTCACTTTCAGGACAAAAATGTACAGATAATTTACTCACCCAAGATGTTCATCCAAGATGTTCATGTCCTTTGTTTTTCAGTCATAAAGAAATTATGTTTTTTAAGGAAAACATTTCAGGAATGTTCTCCATATAGTGGACTTCTATGGTGCCCGTGAGTTTCCAAAATACTGCTCTAAACGATCCCAGCCGAGGAGTAAAGGTCTAATTTAGCTAAACAGTCAGTTATTTTCATAAAAAAAAAAAATAAATAAATAAATATTGACGATTTTGAAGTTTTCAACCTCTAACTCTCTTAATCCGAAATGCACAGAGCACATGCAGAGCTAGACGAGACAAGCATTTGAGGTTAAAAAGTATATAAATCGTAATTTTTAAAAAAAAAAATAACCAATCGTTTCACTAGATAAGACCTTTCTTCCTCAGCTGGGATCATTTAGAGCCCTTTGAAGCTGCATTTTGGAAGTTCAAACTCACGGACACCATAGAAGTCCACTATATGAAGAACATTCAAACATCTGTTCTGAAAGTGAACTTCTCCTTTAAGTACAAATACACACAGTCTCTCAATATGAAGTCATAAAACTGCTTGCCTAATCATATAAATGAATTACGCAAATGCTGTTGAAAACTGTTTTTGATGGTGTCACACAACAGAACAACTTCCCCTGCCTAAACCAACTACCGAATGTAAAAATAAAGTTTCTGGCAGAACTAAATACAAAAAGGAACTAAAGTCATAAAGGTCATAAAGCTGCATCACTGATGGTGTTATATGAGATCAATGCAAATGAGACTGGATCATAAAATAATCCAGTGCATCAGAGCAAAAGCTGGTTTTGTTCTATTACTCTGTGCGCTAAGTAACTGTATGTACAGAGCTGTGGCTCTTAAACTATAAATGACTTTAATCTAACCCTAACCTTTTTACATTGCCATCTAGCTATCTTTTCCATTAGTTGCATACAACTAATAACATTTAGGATTTAAAATGCAAAAGAATGTACAATGTACACCCTCATGCCAAGTCCGTCACATTCATTTCTCTGCTTTTGTGAGATGCATCTCCCCTGGAGCGCGCTTCATGACCGCGCGCCCCAGCTGGGAAACATGCAGTGTATCAAGTAACGGGAGCGACCCTTCCTTTAGCCACAATGAAGGATAAACAGACCATTGGGTATGCTTTACAAGGCGCTTCAAAACCTCGCCCTGTTCTTATCATACGGATACACTTCAATAAAGTTTAATACTTTAGCTCACGGTCTATTTTGCCCAACCATCATTTAATTGCTGGCGCACGGGAGCGCGCATCCTGTCCGCTGTTATACTCAAGAAACCTTAAAGTAAACTAAATAAACATTTACAAAACAACAGTCGCACTGTTTAACGGCAACGCTTAAAGTAAAACTAAAGAAATAAAAACGATTTATAACACTTCTCTCGGAAAACCGCTAAACAAACTGACTAAAACAAAAACAAACCACCAACAGGTTTGAGGAGAAACAGCTTTAGCTCATTAACACTATTTATTAACTACTCAGGAGTGTTTAAAAACAAACCTGTTTATTGTTTTGTTAATTGCTGGAAACAAGACATGTGGGAATTAACGTTACACACAAGCGAAATAATGTTTAAAAGGCGTAACATCCGACGAAGTGTGCGCAAGCAAGTTCATAAATTTAACAACTTACCCGAGAGGTACTTGTCACTGAAGGTTAGGAGTTATTTCCAAACTGCAGCTCGTGAATACAAAAGCGTCAACAAAGAACATCTCAACAAACATATCTTGACAAACGAATGAGTTGCGTGAGTGCGGGGAAACCGCGCGCGTGTCCGTCTGTCATTCACGCTCATTGCGCGCGCCGCGAACTTGCATTTGTCCTCAGCGGCAGCTTCCGGGCGACGTGAGTGTAATCTTAAAGGCATAGCTGATCCACCCATAAAAATAAAAAATAAAAACAATCTGTATGATTTGCTCACTATCGTGACGTTTCATACCTGTGTTACTTTCTTTCTGTAAAACACTAAAGGAGATTTTAAGCGACTGACAGCGACAGTCACCGTGCACTTTCATTGAAATCAATAAAATTGAATGGTGACTAAGGTAGTTTTTCCAAACATGTACGTTTTTTGTTTGGAACCCTTTTTGGGTTGGAACCAGGGTGAGACAACATGAAGTTTCTGAAATAAATATTTTTATTTTTGCTAAATGAAATATACTGTTGAGGTCAAACGCTTACACACACCTTGCAGAATCTGCAAAATGTAAATTTTCTTACCAAATTAAGAGGGATCATACAAAATGCAAGCTATTTTTTATTTAGTACTGACATTAATATGATATTTCACATAAAAGACATCTACATATAGTCCACAAGAGAAAATAATAGTTGAATTTATAAAAATGACCTCATTCAAAAGTTTACATTGATTCTTAATACTGTTACTTGAATGATCCACCACTGTGTAATTTTTTTTAGTGATAGTTGTTCATGAGTCCCTTGTTTGTCCCAAACAGTTAAACTACTCGCTGTTCTTAAAAAAAAAAAAAAAAAAAAAAAAAAATCCTTCAGGTCCCAGAAATTCTTTGGTTTTTCAGCATTTTTTGTGTATTTGAACCTTTTCCAACAATGACTGTATGATTCTGAGATCCATCTTTTCACACTGAGGACAACTGAGGGACTCATATGCAACTATTACAGAAGGTTCAAACGCTCACTGATGCTTCAGAAGGAAAAACAATGCATTAAGAGCCAGGGGTGTAAACTTTTGAACAGAATTAAGAAAATCTTATTTTGCCTAAATATCATATTTTTTCATTTAGTACTGCCCTTCAGAAGCTACATAAGATATTTGCATGTTTCCCAGAAGACAAAATAAGTTTACCCTGATTTTTAAATTCAAAAAGTTTGCATTAAGAGTCATTGTTGCATTGCAGTCATTGTTGGAAAGGGTTCATTTGGATTTTTCTGAAGAACAGTGGGCAGTTTAACCGTTCAGGACAAACAAGGGACTCATAAACAACTACCACTAAATAAAAAAAACACAGCTGTGGATCATTGAGGTACTAACACAGTATTAAGAATCATCAAGGGACATTTGTACATGGACTATATGTAAATGTCTTTTATGTGAAATATCTTATTCAAGTCAGTACTAAATAAAAAATAACATGCATTTTGGTAAAATAATTACCATTTTGCAGATGTATGTAAACTTCTCAACTGTACATAGCCAACAATCACTATATTGTAATTGTACATAGAAACCATAATAGACATAACAATTGTTCCCTTATCATCAGCCGTTCCATTATTCATTATTTTGAATGAATATACAAACTGTTAGATACATCATTGTGGTTTGCAACCCAATTCCCTACAATACAAATTCAACAAAAATTCCCTACAGCAATAAAGACATCTTTGTATTCACAGAGCTAAAGTTTGTAAAGACAATGACTGTTAGTTGGCGGATAACATCAATTGAAACAGCATGCCAGCGTAACAAATTTGAAACAGGGAAAACATGTGGTTACCACGTATGAGACAATGGACCCAGAAGAGCTGAGACACTACTGGAACCGTTCCAGCATTAGTTACATGTCATTCACCAGACCTGGAAACCTCACAGTGCATTAACTCCAAGAAAAGTCTCTCTGGAGAAGCCAGAGGTTATGAACACATTGGTATTGAATCTGTCCATCCAGTTTATGAGTTAAACACCTGTGCTGGATCAAACTCTCATAACAAATTGGTGCTTTGGTACGTGTCAGTTTTTTTTTTCTCAACACCACTCAAGTTTATTCTCTATGAGTAATTAAGATGAAATCTTAATTTAATTGTGAAGTTTATATATGAGACATATGAGTTCACTAATGTAAGACCCACTGCAATTCTCAATGTGATGAGGAACAAAATTCAGATGTTGAACACTAAATAATGTTCCGTGAATCGTCATTTCACATGCAGCAGAAGGGAAATTTGATTGCAAATCCATTTGGTATTTTGATACATAGGAAACAGATGTGACCTTTGTCAGCAGTCTTGCTCTATGTCTTGATATTGCATTTCGAGTCTCATGCGAAACTTACAGAACTTTATGAAAATGATGCATCAATATGAAATAAAAAACTGATGCATGTTCTGTTGTAATCACTGTTGTTATTGCTAAATAAAACTACAATAATTAAAAGTTGTTTTTGAAAACTGAAATTTAAAAAGTTGAAATAAAATATTACATGAACTAGACAAATTACAAATCTATAAGTCTAAAAACACTAACATTTCTAAAACGAAAACTGAAATAAAAATAAAATCAAAGCTAAATACTAGGGCTGCCAGTTTAACGCGTTAATTAATTAGCTATGAAAAATAACGAGATTAAAATATTTTAATGCAGTTAACGCAGTGGCCCTGCCCCCAGATATGTACGTCATCTCATATTCATATTGTTGACTGTTGACAAATATGATGCAACTCCACAAATGCAGTTATGCCCTAAAATTCAAGATAATGGTGCAAAAATGTCCCTTTTGTCTTATATTTATATATATATCACATTTCACACGATATCACATGGGCAGCAAGCGAAATATGACAGGAGTACTGATTTATCCCAAAAGCTTAAATATGATTTTATACAACAGTTCAGTAAATAAGAAATTGATATTGTGTTATATTTTAAACACAATATGTGTTTTTGCTCAATTTTGCAGAGATCATATTACCTTCGAAGCCACAGAAAAACTGTTGCGCGTCTCCAAGCGGCGTTTAGTTTCTGAATGAATTCGCGTTTTAAACGAATCGTGTGAACCAATGATTCAAAATCCCATTCATAAAGAGAGCCATGTACTTCATTCCTGAATGAATCAACTGTTTGAACGAATCGAATGGATGACTGAGATGTTTCTCTGAGATGTTTCTCAAATGATCTTCTTTTATGTTCCATAGCTTACGCTAATGTTTGAGGTTACGTAATGTTTATGTGTAATAAATTCTATGTTGAATCAAATAAAATACAATTTGTAATGTGCACTTGATACTTTTTCATTTTTCAACGCAAAAATAGCTTTAAATAGTCTTTTGTGGGTATTTTCACAGTCAAATTTATTTTGCGATTAATTAGATTAATTAATCGAAACATCATGTAATTAATTAAATAAAAAAATGAATTATGAATTGACTGACAGCCCTAATAAATACAAAAAAATATTAATAATGACAATAATTAAATAAATCAATATAAGGAAATAATAAATAAACTAATAAAAATGAAAAAAGTACAAAATTACTAAAACTAAAATTACAACGAAAACTAAAAATATAAAAATAAAAATATGAATAAAAGCTAACAGAATAATAATAAAATACCACTCATTCTAATACTCTCATGAGGCTAACAAAGATAGGTTGAAAGAGTACAAACAAAACTCATTTAAATTACAACTAAATAAATAAATAAAAAAGGATGCTTAAGGTCAGTTCTTGTATTTCAGCCAAGGACTGATCAACAATGCTCTTTTGACTCAGGCTGTTGTAATGCCACCAGTGTACCGAGGTGGTCAAAGAGGTTCTGTTCTTTGGTTAAATCAGTGTTTCATATCCTCAGCTTCCAATAAACAGACATGAATAAAATAAATGCAGACTAAGACAATTGTCACTATTTGGATTCAGAACGTGGAAAAATTCTTTATGCATAATCACATCATGACACAAGTTCACTAAATCAGTATTTATTCAGGTTCAGTAGTGATGTTGAAAGCTTAAAAATAAATGACCCAATTTAAGATCACAACAAGGAAATGTTATGAAGAGGAAGACGCTATTAAAACAGGGTCAGCTATGTTAATTATAGCAGAAGGCCTCTTACTTCTGGCCTTTGTGAATCTAACGACAATTTTAGAACACTGAATTATTCAATAGTTTTATGCACTGTGATAATCACAGTGACGGCCACTTGAACACAACACTCTGCACAGCCCAAGCTCTGGAGGCCTTTTCTTGTAAGGCTGTGAGACGGAGAACGAAGGATGGATGGTTCACGAGGGACAAGGAGGAACATATCTAAACCGAAAGGAATGAAGAAGCACACATGGAGAGTGAAATGAGAGTGACAACAACAGAACTTATTACATGGGTTGGTGTTGATGAGTCTCTGGGTCAGAGGAAAGAGCGAGAACCATATTGTGTGTGAGCGATAGGAGGTCTATTTTGCCTACAACAATGAATCTCCACGCAGTACAGATTTATGGGAGCTAGATGCTATTAGATCAGACATAACTTGGAAGTGTGAAGAAAAAAAGCTTCATAAAAAACCCAAGAGAGCTGGGTTACACCATACTACGGGATCCAGATAATAGGGAAAATGTGTCTTTTGAGAGCAAAAAGAATGAATCATAGGTTCAAGTTGACCGGAGAATTACAAAGCTTTGATGGAGTATTTCTTGCTGACCGCTGATTTCTTGCATGCACACTCATTTCCAACTTTATGATCCATTTATCTCACATGGCACTTGGGCTTGGGTTGTTTTGGTTCTCTTTGGTAGAACCCTAGTTTAAACTGAATCTTATTTTAAAAGTCTTAACTTAAACTAAGCCTCCAGCTTGAAGAATTCTCAAAGAAGTTAGGACAAAAAAGAATCGAAACACAGCAAAACATTTGTGAAATGACATCTAAAATAGTCCTGACAAAACAGATGTACAACATGAGCAAAGCAACGTCTCGGATGACTAAAACAACTTTTTTTTGTGACAAAACACATCATGGGATCTTTAAAATAATACAAATTGATACAATCTGTAAATGTTTTACGCTCATGCTGAGCAGTGTCAAATATCTTTAGCTCCTGCTGAGACAAAGCCTGTGTTTACCTAAATGAAAGCAAAGGAAAAGAATACAAAGGCCTCAAATATGACCACCATCCCCCTCCCATTGAGTTAGACATCATAATAACATTATTGCTCAACTACAACATGCCTACGGCTGTATTGTGTTTGTCAAATGGTCTCATCCAGTTTCTACTTTCCTATGACTCTCAGATATGCATTATTCAGTCAAGCCCATTGAGAGGATGAATACAAAAAGATCTCATCCTGTATGTGGCCTCCGGTTACTCTCACTAAATAATTTAAAGACATCCATACACTCACTCATATAAACAGAAACATTGCAGAAGGAGAGAGAGAAACTGACAAATAGCTATAGGCCCAATAACAAAGCAAATGAGTGAGAGATAACTGACACAATGTCTAGTTTGAAAGAGTTGCAGGTATTGGTGATCTATTAACTTACTTAAAGTACATTAAACAAACCAAACTAAAAGGTGATTTCACATTTAAACTATAAGCAATTAAATTTACAAAGTTTATCAAAAACAATTCGCTAACACTATTCAGTAACAGGTTAAAAATGTATATATTATACAAAAAAATACTGTAGTAAATGATATAGATAGTGAGTTCATAAACTATGGTAAACTATAGCATGCTGTAGTATATTATAGTATTTACTTCACTTAGACCAGCTGAAACAACCAGCTAAAACCAGCCTGACCCGGGAGGCCAGCTAAAACCAGCTACTTCAATCAGTTAAGACCAGCCAACCAGCTTAGGCTGGTTTTAGCTAGTTTTTCAGCAGCGACAGCATACTTTAGTATTAACTATAGTGAGTTCATAACTATAGATAAATTAAGTTTTCACTATAGTAATACTGTAGTATACTATAGTATCCCTGCTGGAAAAAAACAGCTAAAACCTGCCTAAGCTGGTTGGCTGGTTTTAACTGGTCAGCAGACTGGGTTTAAAGGCGTTTTGGACACTTCCTTAGCTGGTCAGGCTGGGAGACCAGCTGGAACGACCAGCTAAAACAAGCCTAGCCAGACTGGGAAGCCAGCTAAAACCAGCTACTTCCAGCTTAAACCAGCTAAGACCAGCTAACCAGCTTAGGCTGAACGCACGTGATGGAGCTTTACTACTAATCAAAGTACCGGCTTCATTGACTAAACGCGCCTCACCACATCGTGCGATTATCGTTACAGCCCTAGTAGTATCCCTGCTGAAAAAAACAGCTAAAACCAGCCTAAGCTGGTTGGTTGGTTTTAGCTGGTCAGTAGGCTGGTTTTAGAGGGGTTTTGGCCACTTCCTTAGCTGGTCAGGCTGGGAGGCCAGCTGGAATGACCAGCTAAAACCAGCCTGACCAGCCTAGCCAGACTGGGAGACCAACTAAAACCAGCTATTTCCAACTTAAACCAGCTAAGACCAGCCAACCAGCTTAGGTTGGTTTTAACTGTTTTTTTTTTTTTCAGCAGGGATATTATAGAATTTGCTACACTTTATTAATACCGTGAACAAGAAATTTAGACCATGTACATAAGTCACCCATAGACCATCCATTTTATTATCCACCATAATACAACAATTCAATAAAGAAAGAAGTTGATTTTGAGTACCCTACATTTTATACAAATTATTTCCAGTTTGTGTATTTTGCTCCGTCCAGCGATTAAAAAAAAACAACAACAAAAAAAAACGGTAGCGTGTTTTCGAGTAATATATTGGTGTGTCATTTCTGAATGAATCACAGTTTTTTGAACAAACTGGTCGACAGATTGATTCAATGACTTTGTTGAACTACTGAATTTCTTTGCTGAATGAATCAATGTTTTTCAACGAATCAGTTGAATGGTTAAACGATTTACTCATGAAAACAGTCACTTGCCGCCACTTAATTTGCAGCAGGAGTCACTGAAAAGTCCCCACTAACAAACCGTCTGGCAGTCTGACTGGAATGAGCGATAGACAAGTAAAGTTACACAAACTGAGAAAACTTTTGGACTGTTTAATCACAGAGAAATTTAAGAACTGGTACTAATGTGTATCTAAAACACAAAGAAATTCGAGAATTGGAACTAGTATGTATCTAAGTGAAGATGGCTACTGATTGACACCTTGGGAAAATCAGCAGAAGGTAAGGACAGCAATTGAAAAAGAAGTAGGAAAGATGAAATGCAGTACTGGCAATGGTTTATCCATTCATATTTTACACAGATTCCAGCTTTGTGATGTAAGGTGGGTCATAGAGTTTCTTGGTGGGCTATATGGTGGGTTTTAGTTTAGAGATCTCATAAATAAGTTGGCCAAACCCTCCTGCAGAGCTGGGCTTGATTTCAAACATGCTTTTGATGAAAGGAGTCACCAGTCAACGGCACATCTTTTAAACTTTTTACTTTGTGAGGGCTACCAAGTAAATGTCTGGCAGGGGTAAATGGTAAACCATCTATCCTTGTCACAAGCACAATCACTTTAAACTTTATCCAGGCCTTGGGACAAGAAACCACACAGTAATCCAACATTAAATGCACTTTGGCAGTGAATCCGATTGAATCACCCTGGACATGATGGGTATAGGATACAAGGATTCAGTTGCATGACTATCTAGATCTGGACTGAAGTAATGACAGTAAGTAGTTCCTTAATTGCCAATGGTGAGTGAGTGATCTGAGATTGCTCTGAAAGCTCTGTTAGGTAGTGAGATCAAACGTATTTGTTAGACACTGACAATAAGAGGCTTTTTTTGGTCGATCTAATTGGAATGAGCTCATGGCCGTTAGCCGCCGGCTGAATGCTCATCTAAGGGTCAGTCTTGGAAAAGGCCACTGGCTCTGGTTCAATCCGCGGAAGGGTAATTCTTTAGCCTAACCTTTTCTTTCCGTAACTGGAGACGCAAACACACACCGACAAACACTCATCAACTGACAATTTTGTCTGTGACTGTAATTGAACTTGGCTGGCGATTTATGCTTCTGACCTTTTGAAATAACACAGAGAGGCATGAGAAGGAGGCAGACAGACTGACAGAGAGAGAGCTGAAAGATTTACTATGAGCCGAACATGCATATTCCATTCACACTGATTCTGAGAATTTGAAGCTTTTGTACAACATATATGTTGCCTATTTAAGTGTTGGCAAACGCCAATACAACTTCATGTAATTTTACACTGTCACATCCTCTTTGCATATATCCTCATTTTCCCATATCCTACATGAAGTGACAAGGTTTAAAACAGTCATGATTTACATAACACAGGATAAAATTAGATGTTTAAAAATAGTAGAGGGTTTCCATTGTAATATGCTGCATGCATTAAGGAACCTGTGGCCCCAAATACCGCACTCTGAGATAATCCTTCCTCCTAATTCATGAACTGATTTGCAAGTTTTGCTTCCTACATAAAGATTCTGTCATCATTTACTCACCCTCATGTCATTCCAAACCTTTAAGACTTTCTTCAGAAGATATTTTTAAAGAACGTTGGTAACTAAAGAGTTTTGGTTCAAACTTCCTTTGTATATTTATAGTTTTTGGCTTATTTTATATATTAACGGAGTTAGTTCACTTCCAGAACAAGAATTTACAGATAATTTACTCACCCTCTTGTCATCCAAGATGTTCATGTCTTTCTTTCTTCAGTTGTAAAGAAATTATGTTTCTTGAGGAAAACATTTTCCATATAGTGGACTTCAATGGTGCCCGTGAGTTTGAACTTCCAAAATGCAGTTTAAAAGCAACTTCAAAGAGCTCTAAACGATCCCAGCCAAGGAAGAAGTGTCTTATCAAGTGAAACGATTGGTTATTTTCTAAAAAGAATTTACAATTTATATACTTTTTAACCTCAAATGCTTGTCTTGTCTAGCTCTGCGATGTGCATGCGCACTCTGTGTAATCTGGGTCAATACAGTTAGGGTATGTCAAAAAACTCCCATCTCTTTTTCTCCTCCAACTTTAAAATCATCCTACATCGCTGCAGAAGTACAGACCCAGTGTTCACAAAGTGAACATGTAAAGAAGGTCAAACGTCCTTTACAAAAAAATGTAAAACAGCGATGTGGATGATTTTGAAGTTGGAGGAGAAAAAGAGATGGGAGTTTTTTGACATACCCTAACTGTATTGACCCAGATTACACAGAGTACGCATGCACATCGCAGAGCTAGACAAGATGAGCATTTGAGGTTAAAAAGTATATAATTGTAAAATTTTTTTCGAAAATAACCGATCGTTTCGATGGATAAGATCATGAGCTACTGCTCACTCCACCCTCTCCTCCATTTGTTGTGTATTCGGTTACAGTCAAAAACAAAACTGATCCTGAAGTGGCTCTCATGTCAGGAGAAAATAAGACTCTTATGTTCAGTTTTACATCTAAATGCAAAACACCTGCATTGCTTGCAAGACATTGCAGCTGCTTAAAGGAGAACTCCACTTCCAGAACAACAATTTACAAATTACTTACTCACCCCCTTGTCATCCAAGATGTTCATGGAAAATATGGATTTTTCTGCATATAATGGACTCAATTGGTGCCCCGAATTTGAACTTCCAAAACGCAGCTTAAATGCAGCCTCAGAGGACTCTAAATGATCCCAGCCAAGGAAGAAGAGTCTTATCTTGCGTTGTTTTCAAAAAATATAAATTTGTATACTTTTTAAGCACAAAAGCTTGTGAAGCACAGGCTCTGAGATGCGCGTCCATGGGTCGTTCTTGAACGATTCTTTCTTTTTAAACGAATCTTTAATGTGACTCGAGAAGAATCGCCTCGGGGAGTGAGTCACGCATGCGCAACACCTGTTTCGAGTCTTCAGGTTTTTCGAGTCGTTCGTTCATCTTATGGGGCTGTCACGTGATGCTGATTTTGCTAAAATGAACGAAATGACTGAAAAAAATATTTGTTCATTTTGCTAAACGAGACTCAAAGGTCCGAGTCAGTAAAATGATCCAAACTTCCCATCACTACTACGAATCACGTCTTCGAAGTTCAAGTTCATCGCCTGTGTACTCCGGCTCCAAAAGGTAATGTCGAAAAACTCCATGTTATTTTCTCCTACAACTTCAGAATTGTCCAACATCGTTTCTGTTTGTAAACAGTGTTTTGCACTTTCACTTTCTTAGTCTTTGCACGTTCGCTTTGTAAACACTGGGTCTGTGGTTCCGCCTAGGTTCGCATGACCTTTAGACGTGATTCAATAGTACGTAAACGCGCATCCCAGAGCCTGTTCTACATGAGCTTTTGTGCTTAAAAAGTATACAAATTTTTATTTTCCGAAAAACATTTTATTATATTATTATTAACATTATATTATTTATTATTTTATTATTTTATTTTCTGGACAGTGTGCAACTGGCTAAGGGCGGAGATATGCTAATACGGGACAGTCTGTCTCGTATGACATCATACTGCTCAGAAAATCAAAACTTGAGAATGTTCGGTTTTTTGAGAATTTTAAAATTAGTGAATGGAGTTTTATCATTGTATTTATATGCAAACACCATGTAAAAGTGAATTTGGCATCCGATGTCCCCTTTAAAGAGGAAACAAGCTTTCAAATAGTTTATCCCTTCCACGTTAGACATGGAATTAACCAATCGATAAAAATAAAAACAACAGTCCATGCAAGGAGTTTATTAATGAGCAATTTGCTATAATATACAAAGGAATTTCCTCTCAAACATGTCATTCACATTCACCCAATACTTCAAAGACACCAGTACTGAAGTGCACAGTAAATACTTCCCTTTCTGTAAAATATTCAAAAAATAGCTTGTTTTGAATTTAAATATTGTTCAAAGCTTTTTTAGCAGGATAAAAATGTGCACAATGTAATATAATGAATATATTTTTAATGTAGTACCAAATGCAGTTGTATGCAAAACATTTTCCTGACCCCAGTTTACATCTCTTATATCATGCAGAGAAGGCAAATCAATTCCAACCCAATACAAAATAATCATGTACAGTTTTTGTATGAAAATAGAAAAAGATATTAAATGCCATATACGTTATATGCAACAATATAATCATCCGTTCTGAAAAACAAAATTGTACAAAATGGTAGAAACAATCAAGGAATACTTACAACAATTATTTGATTCTAACTTACAAAAAAGTAAGTGGGATGAATGCTATGCCTTATATTTTTTTCTAACCATCCACTGACTACAGAACATCTATCTGCATGAATTCATAGTTTATTATAATGGAATATATTGACAATAATATTACTATAACATTATGGTATTGCACTCTTTATTCATAATATATATATTCAAAGTAAATGGAAGCAATGACTTTTCTGAAGTTTTAGGCGCTACTGCCAGTTTTTGGATGTGCTAATTGCTAAATTCATTTTAGTGCACATTGGACTGGATATAACTTTGAGGAACTGTGTCCTAACAGAAAGTATCCAAGCAATTACAAGGGTTAAGTGGTTAACTAGCACTACATCCCATAGATACTCACAATATGAGTAAGCTTTCAGAATTTATATGGAGTTACGATGCAAAATACTTTGTGTGTGCATAAAGAAACACATGTAACACTTTCTGATATTTGTGCAACAAAAAGCACACCACACGGCACAATAAAAGAATCATTCATTGTCCGAGTAATACAGGATAATAGACATATTCAGATATGATATATCCATAATGATTGTAAGCAAGCAAACAAACTCACTAGGTAAAATAAAACACTTTTTTGAATACATTTTCATCTGTACAGATTGTTGATAGCTTGATAAAAATAAATACATTTTTCTTTTTTTGATTGCATTTTGTGATGAGATGATACATTATTAGATTGCCACTCTCAAAAGCTCAAACTCCATATGAGATATATAAAAAAAAAATTCTTCAATGAAGGAGCTATGGAAACAGACTATTGAAGTCACTGCAGTTAAGATTAAAGTCGCTGGAGACCAAGACTTCACACAAAATATTCTTAAATCTTTGCCTCCGTTTAGCTTTCTTCTTAGCTGCCTCATTTGGGTACAAGCAGCCTGTTCCATTTGCAAAAAAATATGATTTTGTATTGCAGTTTTACCACAGTGACATGCATGGTTTCTCCCACCTGTAAAACAGATAATCACACTTTCCTTACATTTCTTACAAAAATATTTCTCTGTGATTAAAAGCACAGTGTAATGTCACTGATTCAGCTGCTACCTAACCAGCCCAATTCATTGCTTTAATACATCAAGGCCTCTTTCCTTTCTTTCATTGGTAATACTGCAGAAACTGAGAAGTGCAAGCTTTTGTGTCTTTCTTGTCGCTGTTGGCACAATGACACTGTGTTCTGTGGAAGTCCGACAGAACTCCAGCATTTGCTGGTGCAGAGAAACATTAGAAAATTATTAAGTCTATACAGACTGATTTGTAGCTATTTCTGTAATGTCTGAGCTTTACTTGATATACATTATACATTCGTGTCTCATCGATAAACAACTTAGCTACTTCATCCATCAACAGACCATAGAAGTTCTGAAAATTAGTCTTTATATGTGGCGTGAAGTCCATCTGCCTGCTTATGAACTTCTGTGACTATGTATTAGCAAATGAAGACCAAGCCTGCATCATGACCAGTTTCAGATGAGTGTTTGTTCACATCCAGAACTCCAGTAAGCTCTGACAGTGTCCAAGATCAGACTCTCTCCACACGACTGGGGTCATATGCATCTGAAAACAAACATAAGTTATATCAGCCATTTTTTAAATCAAAACCATAACAAGAGAATGGACATGCCAAGGACCATCAGTATAGTACAATATGTGTCTAACAGAAAAATAGATTGTAAATATCAGTTTAGTCTAAACTTTTTGAGAGAGGAAAAAAAAAAATCTAATCTGCACTGGTTGATTTGATCCATTATCTATTCTCTGCTAATTTGTGATGACAATGAGTATGATAAATCAGACCACGCTTCCCTCTTGTGGTGAGAAAACTCATTGCCTTCAAGTATTAAAACCAGTTGTTGTGGCTTGGCAGCTCATAATGCTCATTATAAAATACCTATTTTATTATCTTTACAACATATTGCTGCAGATGACCTCTCTAAGGGCACTATGAAGTGGACTTCACACAATAGCATTTAAACAACACTAATATTAAAAGCAGACTTAGTAAACAACAGCTACAGTAAGCTACTCCTGAGCAAATAAAAAGGTGTGCACATTTTACCATTGTAACCACAAATCGCTGGTCAGGAAATTACTAAGAACTGCACAAATACTGTAGATAAAGTAACTTAGTATGCGATAGCCTTTCCCTTTGTTTTCTTACAGACTACTTTTTAGAAGAAGTAGAGTCTATGTTATTCCATTCAATAGTGATGAGTAGTTGAAACAACATTTCATGAGTAGTTGAGAAATGTCTCCCAGTAAGTTGGTGTTTAAAGGGATAGTTCACCCTGACGTAAAAATTCTGTCATTAATTACTCACCCTCATGTCATTCCAAACCCATAAGACCTTAATTCATCTTAAGAACACAAATTAAGATATTTCTGACAGTGCAAAGACAGCAATGCAACTGACACGTTCAAGGCCCAGAAAGGTCTTAGGGACATTGTTAAAGTCCATGGAACATCAGTAATTCAACCGTAATGTTAAGAAGCTACAAGAATACTTTTTGCACACAAAGACAACAAAAATAATGACTTTATTCAACAATTTCGCCTTTTCCGTGTCAATATTTAACACGTTTTCAGGAGAGTACCACGACGCATCCGTGTGGTCATGAACTCTCGTCGTACACGTATTCTCGTAGCTTCATAATATTATGCTTGAACCACTAATGGACTATTTTAACAATGTCCTAACTACCTTTCTGGGTCTTGAACATGTCAGTGTGTTGCTGTCTATGTAGGGTCAGAAAGCTCTCAGATTTCATCAAAAATATCTTAAGTTGTGTTCCAAAGATTAACGAAGGTCTTACGGCTTTGGAACGACAGGAGGGTGAGTAATTAATGACAGAATTTCATTTTTGGGTGAACTGCTCCTTTAAGTATTTTATAGGGTTCAAATCTGGACTCTGACCAAGTCAAAACATGAGCCTGATGGATTCTCAAATCACTTCTTAGTTGTCTTTGCTGCTTGTGCAGTGTTTTCCTGTTGAAAAATAACATCTGATTGTTCCTCTTTAGATAACTTTTCAATTGTGGAAACAAGCAATTCTGCAATATCCTCTTATACTCCAGAGGATTGCTTGAGTTTTCACAGTGAAGCAGCTCACCAGTACCAGGAGCTAAACGGCTCCCCACATCATGACACATTTTCATCCATGCTTCACTGTTGTAGAGATGCATTCATTATTGTATTTCTCACCAGATCTTCAAAGGCACCGCTCAGATAAATCACCATGTACATCGTGTTTTAACGTAATTCATCGCTCCACACAATTCTGCTGAACCACTCTGAATCAAACTTCCCATATTCTGCCAAAAACCTCATTTTGTCTGTAAGGTAATTCTTGCTAATTTCCTTACAAGCAACGTGTACCATTTAAAACTTTTTAGTGCCATTTTAAACCTTTTTTTGCCCAGGAGTGCACTGTTACTGTATATACAGTGTGTAAGCCTTACAAACTTGGTTGAAGTTCAATGTACTCACCTGAAATAAATAGCTTGTCATCATCCTCAACTGCAGACATTGTATTATCCATGTCAAATCCTTGTGGCAGAGTGATCTCTCTCTTCGCTACCATGCCACTACGGGGTTGTGGGATTGGACGTGCCATTGACTTTGGTGGCTGCCTTGATCTTGCTAGTATCACGTCTTCAGCTGAAACTTCCTCCTGAGCCCTTTGTTCATCCTCTTCTTGCATATAACTGGTCATGTCTTTGTTTTCTCTGACTTCATCCTCACTGTATTGGCTCTCTTCTACGTCCTCTTTAACTGTTTCTTGTAGTTCTTCTTCCTTCTCTTCCAAGTCTGTCTCTTTGGCCAAGATGATCCTGGTGATAGTTCTCACTAATGACTGAGAGCTTTCTTCCTTTGCATAGACGGTGTACTCCAGGGATGCTTGATCATTTGTGGATGAGGGAGACATAGAAGGTGGGCAATATACCTGCAAGTCCTGTGGCGCTTCTGTAATCTCAGAGTTAGCCATCTCTTTCCTGTCTCCACCACCTACACTAAGAGTCAATTCCTCATCTTCAGCCAGTGGAAGCGACAAACATAAGTTACTTGGAGGAAACTCTGGAAGCTCCAACACTGAGGAGACTCTCTGGCTGTGCTTTTCAGCATTAGGTAAATCTTCTTCTGATTCTGGATCCCCTCCAAGTTCGACCTCTGACATATCTCCATGACTTTCCATAGACCTATTTGGCACTTCCTCACACTCTCTACTGACATTCTGTTTCTCCTCATTTAAGCTTATCTCTTTGGTTTGTGCTGCCAATTCTGGAGCATCTGTGATTTTCAAAGTTCTTTCTACCGGTTTGTCATCAACCAAAGCTTCAACTGGCACTGCAATGCCAAGTATTCTGGCAGCCCGTTGTTCAATGGATTCATTTTCAGGGATGCCTTTAGCACACTGGACTTGGTACAGGTTACTAAGGTCTTCGGTCTGCAGACTATTGGCCTTTTCTTGACTCAAAAGAGTCTCAAGATGTTCATCTGCCAAGGTCTTTTCATTACTCCAACTTAAATAATCTGAATAACAATTGTCATCATCATCGTCCTCATAATTAGCCTTAAACCTACAATGAAGACTCTTGATCACGTGGATACGTGAGGACCTCCCCGATCTAGTAACGTCTGTGTTTTTTCTCCCAGCTTCCTTCTTGTTGAGGACTTTGGAGTTGAAGGCATTATTATTGTTCAAGCTTTGAGTTCCTTCAGCAAACTCAGGACTGTGCCTGCTCAAATCTCCGCTACTGTCTGATGATGTAATCTGCAAAGTCTCACACATCTCAGAATTGTCTGAGGGGCTGGTTAGCATTGGTGACTCAGGACTCAAGCATGTAGGGGATCCAGAGGTCACAGTGTCTGGAATGGCAGTGTATACTGTTAAACCAACATCCTTAAGCAAGCACTCCTTTGGCACTGGGATATCCTGCCGATGTACTACTGGATCAGTGCCCCCCCTCTGCAGAATCTCAAAGTTGACATAATTATCAGTTTTGGTGGCAGGTATCTCTTGCATCTGGCTGTCCAAGTTCGCCTTTGCCTTGGAACTTTTTATACCTTTGTATTCTGGATGGCCTCTGTTCCCTGAATCAGATATTACATTTAAGTTATTGCTTTTCATTTGCATCTCTGTGACCTGCACTATATGTGACTGCTGATCAGTTTCCTTCTTCACGTGAAGCGGGGTGGTTTCCTGTCTTGTATTTTTGACATCTCTGTTTGTGTCACTCAGCTCCAGAATACTGTTCAATGCTTCATCCAGCTCCGCTATATTCTGATCAACATTTGGATACTTCCCAGTATGATCCTGTATCTCCTTATTAAAGGACTCAAGCTCCCCAATAGCATCCCATTTGCGTCTGTTCACTGGTTTTAGCAAGAACTGTCCAAAAACTTCTTGACCATCTGCTGTTTGGTTTGTCTTTCTCAGCAAAGGTTGACGGTCTGGAGATGCTGGAACTGACGCTGATTGGGGTAGAGTTGGGCTCCTGATACTTGAACTACTTCCAGTCCTAGTTCTGGAGAATGCACTGTTGCTAGAAGGGTTGAGATCCTTTTGACCTATCATGGGATATCCGTAGTTGGCACTACAGTTGGTTTCACCATCATTATCGGTGATTGTGTAAGGGGAGGAATGAGTATTTGCCGGAGGATGGGTATTTCTGGAAACCTCTGGAGAACCCGTCTGAGTTTCCTGGTTTCTGTATTGATCTCCAGGCCAGGATCCTGCAAAGAACAGTTCATTTTCCTGGCTTGGATTATGGGACCTAGTGTCTACAATCTCTTTCCTCAAAGGGGAACTTTTAATGGATGGGGAGCTGCTGGACTGTTTTTGTTTCTCTTTGCTTGATGTGTTTAAAAGGCTTTGGTTGTCATGCTGCATCACTGTGTTTTCTATTGAATTAGTCATTTTTTCATTGTTATTTGGGTCAGAGATACTTTTGTTAGCTTGCATACTAATAGGGACAGAAACCAGGCAAAACATTGTCTCTTTTAGCTTCTTCTTTGAGTTCTTCTTGTTCTCAGACACAGTTTTTGCCTCAAATTTCTTTACTTGTGTCACTGTCTCAATCAAACCCTGGTTTGAGTTCTGTTGCATTGTCATCTGAAGAGCAACTATATTTCCATGGGTAGGTGGATGCCTGTTGCAGTTTTGGTCAGGTATTGTGTTTGAACTTTCTGTCTCCTTCAGCACTTCCTTGTGTATACTGTCCTCATTAACAGAGTCACTAATATTGCTTTTACTTGGTTCAGTGCGGTCAAAGGATTTCTCTGTAAGAGGAAAGGCACTGTCATTAGACTTCTCAGATAAGAGGTTAACCGGAATCTCATTTCTGATGTTTCTGATTTTGTCTGCATCCGTCAACGAGTTTCCATCTATCCCTGCTCCTGAAATGTGTCTGACACGGGGGTCGTCAAAAGGAATGTACTGAACATTACCCATCCGTTCTTCACTGTAACCTGGATATGCCTGTCTCCTGCAGGGCATGCTTCTTCTTCCATCTCTGTAATGGTCTGGCCAAGCCATCCCAGTCTGCCTGATAAACCATTCCTGCACTTCTGTCATTGCAGAACCCTGCATATATGGGTCACCTCTATACTGGTGGTTACCCATAGAGATAGGATAAGTTCTGTGACCTCTATTAACTACAGGCTGCCTCCTGTAGGACGGAGGAGGGATATAACCGGGGGGCTCCACACCAGATCCAGCAAGTTCTTGTACAAAGTACTCTTGCCTTGAGAAGGGCAGTGGAGTTCTGTCTCTGGCACGAGGGGCAAGCTCCCCTGTGAGCATCTCTGCGCTCCCACGCATTTGCTGGTGCACTTCATAAGATGGAGGTCGAAGAGGTCGGCTGAATCTGGGTTTTGACAGTGGTGCAGACTGCGCACCTGATCGGTCAGTCCACCGCTGCCTGTTCTCCCCATCATTAAGATGCCGTCCATGAGGATCTCGTGCATGGTGGCCATTTAACTTATAGCCTCCATATGAATCTTGCCCAGCATTTGGTATGCTAAAGTACTGGAGGCTTTCAGACTGCAGAGCCATTCTGGGCAATGACTGGGACTTGTTTTTGGTTCTGGGTGGAACGGCTCCTTCTGCTGTTCGTGGCCTGCGTTGCTCTTGTGCCACCTCGTTTTCAGATGGCTGACGGCTCATGGTGGTCATTGGACGCCACTCCTCTGTTCCCAAACTTTGGTACTTCCTTTCAGCTGCAATTCTCCACTGATGCAGTGCCATCTCTCTCTCCCTGGCACGTGCACTCTCTGCCCGTCGTTGTCTTTCACGGTTATGTTCCTCTGTGCTTAAGGCAGATTCTGGTCTCCGCTGCATGCCTTCTGGTTTGTTGGGAACCCCTCCTCCACTTCCACGTGGGTCCCTGAAGTCTGCATAATCCAAAAGCACACTAAAGTCCTGACCTCTTCTTCGCCAGTAGGAAACATCCTGCTCAGATCTAGGCTGTATTCCTCTGTGGGTCTCAAAAAACCTGCATTAAAAACATACAGATGGAAATAAATAGAGGTCAGATGTTATATTTGACAAGCCATACTTTAACAGGCACTATCTATAAGACTCAAGGTTGTAGGATGAAGGATTTAAAGGTTTAGCTTACCCAAAAATAAAAATTGTGTCATTAATTACTCACTCTAATGTCGTTCCAAACCTTTCAGACCTTCATTTATCTTCGGAACACAAATTAAGTTTTTTTTGCTGAAATCCGAGAGCTTTCTGAACCTTCATAGACAGGTCTTAGAGGTTTGGAACGACATGAAGGTGAGTAATTAATGACAGTTTTCATTTTGGGGTGAACTAACCCTTTAATTTAGTTTTTGAACAACCATAGGTTGGTGATCCCACTATGCAAGCACACTGGCAACATCAGACAAAACTAAATGAAGAGGGGAAAGTATGTCTTGCCAGAGTTGTCAATAAAGCAGAGAACCTTAAAGGGCCCAATAAATTGGGAGGCTTTAATGGTGCAAACAAACCAAGATAAATGAGCATTTTCTCTTAAGCAGGAACATGACTAGCTTGTGTGGTGCAAACCGTTGAGTCAGCACTGAAGGTCTGTTCTCTCATCCAATATCTTGGCAACAGAGAGCATATGATCTGCATGTTAAACAATCCTGACCTGCACTCATGGAAGGATAAGCTAGCTTAGTAACAGTCACAACAGTGGAGCTACTTCTTGCCCTGAACTGTTGAGTCTCAAGCCATGTGACATGCAATTACTTTAAAGTGCATGGATGCACTATAGCTTGATAGTATGCTAATAATAATGTCAAAAGAAATTATTTTCTATCTATTTATCTATCTATCTATCTAGCATACATAAGAAAAAATGACACTGGTTCTATGGAAAATTCTTGTTTAATTTTTTGAAAGTAAGTTAATCTCTGAAGCTGCTCTGCGACAGTATGGCTGGCAAATGCAGATATTCACATTTATATGCATCATGTTTTATTAATAATGGTGTTATATTAGAGATTGTTATAAGGAATGGAATATTGATCTGACAAAGGGCTCATGGGACCTGTAGTTTACTGCTGGCTCTGCCTGCAGAACTAAGCATGCTCAGTAGGGGGTGCTGCGGGCTTTCTGACAACATTTGTGTTTATTCCACTACGTCCCGTGTGAAATGAGAGGAAATAAAAACCGCACTGCAAAATCTACTAAACATAGTTAATGAATTCATAGGCTACAGGGGGAGTGATGTAGAGAGTGCAGGGAAATGAGTGAGACAGAGGAAACGGAGTACATGAAAATGTAGGAAGTACAAAGATTTCAGAGGATGAGATGAGGATGAAAGAAAGTGCAAACAAAAAATAAGAAATGGAGAGAGAAAGACGACGAGGGAGGAATTAAAAAAAGAAAAAGGGAAAAACTGGGATCTGTCTTGGTGCGAAAGGGAAGTCCTTGACAGCTCCTACCTTTATGTAACACTCTTCATCATGCAAGACAGCTTAAACCTCAGATCAAAGGGACGAATGAGAAAGACGGAATGACAGCAGCAATACAAGAGTGCGGGGCAGAAGACAAAGAGGTCAAAAACAACTCATCAGCACAACTCACCCACTGTCCGTGGTCAGGCTGTCTTCTGGCAAACGTCCATCTCCTAGGTTACCGTTGTCCACGTCTTGTGTCCTCTGCTTCCTGACCCTGTTCTCGGCGTCACCGGGGAATCCCCTGGCTGGAGCTTGTCTGATGCCTCCGCCGCTGTAAACATGGTCCCCCTCGTAGCCATTCACGCCACTGTGTCCTTTCCGCTTCTCAGCGATTTCACACCGGCTGTCGCTTCGCGTCGGCAGACATTTCTCATAGGTTGCGGGGTGGGGGGAAGACGAATGTGAGACAGGGACATTGTTGCTGTTCCTTTGAGGGACTTTGTATCCATGAGAGATGAGAAGGTCTTCCACGCTGTACATGGCTAAGCGGTGTGTTTTTGCTTTTAGTGCTGTATGTGTGTGTGTATGTATGTGTGTCCGAGTGTCAGATGAATTCCGCTCCTAGTCCAGATGAGGCAAGCTCATGAACAGCTGCACAGGAGAGGCCATCGCTGTGAAAGAAAACGGGACAGAGGGGAGGGAGAGAGAGAAAGAGAGAGAGAGAGAGACACAGATGAAGTTAAAATGATTCTCTCTCAGTCTTTTTCATAAGAGGATTGCTGCTCACAGCCAAAACAAAACGAGAGAACCACAAGAGAAATGATTTGTGTGCCTGACGGTCTGTCTATCCACTGACCCAGTCTTCTCTTCTCCCATCTGCCCCCTCTTCTCCTCTTTCCTCTGTTCTCCATCCAGAAAGGAAAATCTCTCCAGATGACTGACTACCTCACGCTCAGAAACTTCTTATTACCTATGTGTGGAATGTCGTAAAAAAACTCGAGCCACAATCCTGAGTTTAGCAAACAAGTAGTAAGACTCTAATAAGATTTGTGACAGTAGACAATTTTAAAGGATTAGTTCACGTTCAGAATGAAAATTCCTGATAATTTCCTGATAATTTATGTTCATGTCTTTCTTTTCTTGAGTCAAAAAAACATGAAGGTATTTGAGGAAAACATTCCAGGATTTTTCTCAGTATGGTGGACTTCAATGGTGGCCAACGGGTTGAAGGTCCAAATTGCAGTTTCAATGCAGCTTCAAAGGGCTCTACACAATTGCAGCCAAGGAATAAGTATCTTGCCTAGTGAAATGATCTGAAATTTTCTAAAAACAATTAACATTTATATAGTTTTTAACCACAAATGCTCATCTTGCACTAGTTCGACTTATGCTCATCTTGCACTAGTTCGACTTATCACGCATTATGCAGTTACGTTGGAAAAGTCACGCATACCGTCCCAGTGTTTACAAAGCGAACATGCAAAAAAAGTAAAATGCCCTTTACAAAAAAAAGGCAAAACAACGTATTCGGACACAGACGAATAACTAAGCATGCGCGACTTTTCAATGGTGATTACGTAATGCATGAAGTCACAGACACACATCACATAGCTAGTGCAAGATGAACAATTATGGTTAAAAAAAGTATAGACTTTTTTTATTTATTTAGAAAATTACCAATCATTTCACTAGATAAGTCCCTTATTCCTCGGCTGGGACCATGCAGAATCCTTTGAAGCTGCATTGAAACTCCAGTTTGGACTTTCAACCCGTTGGCTCACTGAAGTCCACTACATGGGAAAAAAATCCTGGAATGTTTTCCTCAAAAACCTTAATTTTATTTCAACCGAAGAAAGAAAGATATGAACATCTTGGATGACATGGAGGTAGTAAATTATCAGGAAATTTTTATGCTGGAAGTGAACTAATCCTTTAATAAGATGACAACTAGTAAACTCATTAATTCAAAATATAAACCTCAGTAAATTATAATATGTAATTATTTGAAGTAGTTCCACAGCAGTTTGATTGGATATTTGATTTTGTGTGAATCTTTGAATCACCAAGGATAGAAGGTCCTTTGAAGAAAACAGTTTAACAAAACTATTAAATAATGTCTTAATATCTAAAGTGTGAAGTGTGAGTGTTTTTGTTAAGGGTTGGAAAATATCAACAACATTACTAAAAATCCATATTACAATGACCTTAAAGGTCCTTGCACACTCAGTCTGAAATTCTCTTCTGAAACCTTTGCACGTTAAAAAATAAATACGACCTCACGTTTACACAATGCCTCCAAAACTTTTGACCATCATAAAAAAAATTAAGACTTTTCTGCATCCGTAGTGTTTTGATAATTCAGATCCATCATGACATTCTGTGGATGATATATTTTGAGGAAAAAACATATGTAAAAATATCGGACCTTTACAAGAACTTAGTGTAGTGTAGCAAGCAACAAAAACAAAACCTGCCTTGAAAAGACAGAAATGGAACTGTCTGAGAAAGACTAAGGAAAGAAAGGTTACCTAACCTGCTCTGAACACACACACACACACTCAGAGAGAGAAGGACAAAACAAAATTGCCTGCAATCTCCCTCCATTATAAGTATTACAGTTATTTCTTTGATCTGCTCAGAGTAAAGTCCAAACCGAAGCTTAGACTTCCACAATACCTGAATGTTCTCACTGCATGCTGAATGATTCTGTAATCTCCCTAAAACAAGCTAAAGCAGATTTTTTAGGGAAAAATACATGATTATTTAATTATAAAACAGTCAATGCATAACTATCAGCATACACAACTGACTTTAAAAAACATTTTTTTCAATTCCGGTTCCAAATAAACCACACAATAGTTATTTAAACATCAAGAAGTACTTCAAAAGATTAGGTCAGGCTGGTAGCGTACACCATTCATTTAGATGCACAGCTCTCTTTCATAGAATGCCAGTACGCCAATATGATTTTCACAAACCCATTAGTGCTGGAGGATTGAGCTCTGAAAGTGAAACAGGTAACAAATGAGATGACAGCTTACACGTTGATGAGACGTCACGGGTTGAGTTTCTACTGATGCCACTGAACGTTCGCATGATGAAACAAATGCATAAACACTTTCATGCCGCTATATTTACTGAAAAATGAAGCAGGGAAAAAACCTGTCATGTCTGTTTTGATCTAAATGGTGTTTGTCAGAAGTCGAAGAAAGCAGTTAGCAGAGGTATGACTTTCACATTTTCACACTTTCCAACCCAGATACTCCAGACTGATCCACATTCACCATTAAAGGCCCTTGGAGGCAACTGCCTTTCACAGCATCATCTAGCACAGACAGAGGTCAAAAGAAGCACCAAAAATAATGCTAACTTTTTTCTTTTTTCTTTCCTATACTTTTTTATGTCTCCTTTTGCAGACACTCACACAGAAGAATTCAGCACAAACAAAAAATGAGGGAGGTATATTTCCCATCCGTACTGCCAGAGGGAAAGCCCTTAATGTGAGTTTATCAGTGCCATCCGTTATCATTAACTGTCTTTCAGAAACATTTAGGAGTCAACCTGCAAACACACATACATATTTGAGCCTTTTTAGAAAATTTAGAAAAAATATAAGCCATACTGTATACTAAGGTCTAAATATTTTATTAAAAAAGGAAATTTGTTTAAAGGGAACCCCGGGTATTAGGCTTGCATGACTTAATATAACAAAAATGATGTCTCCAACTGAACTGAACTGTAGTAGAAAACCTATAAAAGATTACGTTATTTAAAAATTCACATAGTTTTATACATATTTTGGACTATGGGGGATGCCATTATCTCAATGATGTAAAATGTTTGCACTCTGTGAGCTACTGACACTACCTGTTGCTATTTTTACCACAACTTAGAAAGTAATGCCACATTGTGTGGCTTTTGGTTGTAATTTTCAGTCGAAGGGTGACAAGAGAAGCGATGTAAGTCTTCACTGCTTTTCCTACCCATAAGAAGATGAGAAAAGAATGGGAAGATGCCTGTGGACAAATAAAAGTTCCTAAAGACCCGCGTCTTTGTTCTTTTCACTTTAGCCCTGATGCCTTTGAGGCTTTTAGTAGACCACAGCTACTGAAAGAGCTTACGAACAGCAGAGACAAGACACGCTAGATGTCATACTGACAGGATGTAAACATACCGACGCTTGTCATTACACCGCAGACTAGGGCTGTGACGGTCGACATGATGTCACACAATCTATAACAAGCATAAAATATAGCGTTTCTACAACAATTATTCTGCCGTAGCCGTGGCCTTCGCAACTGCTGCACTGTAAAAAATGCCAGTGAATTTAACAGTAAAAAACTGTAAAAATGCTACAGTAAAAACATGTTAAATGGTTAACAGTAAAAGACTGTAAAATTTACAGTGAATAACCATAAATTGACATTCCCAGAATTCCCTGTGTTACATTTTTTTTTTTTTGATGGTTTTTTTGTTGAAATAACGCTTTCTTCTTAGTTTTTACTTAGTTTTGTACAATAGGGTTGTATGTTACATCTAATGTTGTTAAATTAATGTTTATTGCATTATTTCAGTTTCATGTGTGTTACCATGATGGTGTTTAGTGATTGTGTGAATGACACTGTGCATCTTCTAGGTATGTTAATATTTAAAAGCTGTTTGCGATGAGCTTTCGTTCATCATGCGACTTTCTCATCACCACCTGCTTTTGGTGGTTATCAGTGTATTACAAAGGTACAAAACAGATTTCAGTACTTCAATAAGTTGGTAAATTAACATTATATCAGTTAATGAAATTACAGTATTTACCTGTAAATTTAAGTGAAAACCGTAAAATGTTAAATGTTGCTACCGTAACTTTTACAGTAAAACTCTGGTAACTGGATTTTTTTTTACAGTGTGGAAGAGATCCGCGTTCTTACGCACACAATAGGCTAAAGCTAGCAAAACTCCAGGAAAAGTAATTACTATGAATGTGTCGGAGGGAAATAAGGACATACCTGAATTAATTATTAATAAACTAGTGTTTTCTGAGCCAGTATCACAAAGACAACGATCCTGACTCTCACCATCTGCTCACTGGATGTGCCTTTAGAGAGAAATGCATCTCTACAGATTTTGTAATGAAAGAGTTTTTGTTTTCGATTTTAATTTTTTTAGTTTTAAAGTAGTATGGTAATAATTTAAAGCTTTATATAAATACGTTTATCTGTAAGGCAAGTATTCGCTGACTTTCGTTTCATTTTTGTGCAGCGCTCCTGTTCAACACCGAGACATCAGAAAGCGCATCTTGTTTGTTTTCTTTATTTTTACAAAAGCACAACATTTTGTTAATATTGTGAGTGCACGCAAATAAAATTAGACCCTTTATAGAGCAAAGATTACGGCGTGTTTAAATTTTTTTTCAAGTGATTGCGCTGGCGCCTCCATGTCCTGCAAAGCATTTAGCTTCCCCTCTCCACCAAACGATTGTATCCGCATAACAGCGTGCTTTATTTAAGTTAAAAGTTTAAAATAACACTGTGATATGCTTGAAGATTTTATTTTAGGCAAGTCGTGATGATTTGAGAAGGCAAAATTGATCAAACATAGGCTGTGATCAACTCACTGCCTGCCTCTGGCCGCTTGGTCGTTATGTTACAATCTTAATTTCGTTAGGGCAAAAATCTTAATTTAACACACAAAAATGTTCCAAACACATTTCTAAATTAACTTTATAAAGAAACGAAAAGAAATATAAACACGTTCCTGTTAAAAACAAAACAGTGTAATGGGAAAAAGAGAGAAAAGACTCGGGCCGGTAATTTTGATGAGCCGTCAGACAAGGGTTGGGCGAGGTTGTTACGAATTTATGCAACAAATGTTTGTTTAATATTTACCGTTCTTATTTTGGCTACTTTCTTATTTAAATGTATAATTTCTTTGATATTTACTTTAGCTTTTATGTTTTTAAAATTATATATAAACACCGCGCCACCGGCGGTAGTTGGTCCATTACCACCTCGGTGGAAAGAATCTGCCACCATCACAGCCCTACCGCAGACACTGAAGGACTTTCTCAGCATGGATTTCACTCGATATCCTGGGGCGTTTCGATTCCTTGTGGGGAAAAACAATGGTACGCCTTTTGGTTTAAGCCTACGCTTATATCCATTGCCACCTGTAAGCTAAAACCAAATGCCGTACCATCAATTTTTCCCTACAAGGAGTCTAAATGCCCCTGGATATCAAGTGAAATCTGCGCTGAGAAACAGTGGCTATGGCTTCATTACAAGCGTCGGTATGTTTACATCCTGCCAGGATGGCATCAAGCGCTTCTTGTCTCTGCCGTTCGTAAGTTCTTTCAGTAGCTTAGGTCTACTAAAAGCCTCAAAGGCATCAGGACTAAAGTGGAGGGTACAAAGAAAGACGTAGATCTTTAGGAAGTTTTATTTGTCCACAGGCATCTTCCCATTCTTTTCTCCTCTTCTTATCACTAGGAAAGCAGTGAAGATCTACATCACTTCTCTTGCTGCCTTTCGACTGAAAACTACAACCAAAAGCCACATGTGTATTCTGAGGTAAAAATAGCAACAGATAGTGCCAACAAGTAAATTCTACTTTTAACTCAAATTATTTGATCATATACCACAAAAAAATAGCACAGTAAAAATAAAGTAAAAAAAAATAAAAACAGTTTCAGGCCCCACATTACGTGCGTCTTCATCCCATTATGACATAACTAAATTTAAAAGCCTAAGACTTGGGCAAAAGGTGGAAACAAATCAGGTCCACAGAGACTTTAAATGGCATTGAAATGTCTGTCTGCTCCAGAGCATGGCTGAAGTTTAAGCAATGACAAAACTGCCGCTAAGAGCATGAGTAAATTCATAAAATTGGAGATCTAGTGATCTAGACTACTTTGCTTTTTTTTATTAATGACCTCCTTTTATGGCTAACACATGTCGTGAGCTAAAAATGAACAAAAGCACAGGCAGACGAGTGATGTCATGACGTTCTTCTGAGCCAAAACTCCACAATAACAGTGAATCATTTGATTCCACTCAGATATCAAGAACTTTAGATGTCTTTTTCCAGCTGAGGACCACCTCTTTGTGTCACTCACATCCTATAAAATCCTTTATTTGAGGCTAAATGCTAAAGATAAAACCCGTAAAGGCCGTGGGCCTCTTACCTCAGACCAGACTGAACTCTTTTCTTCTAAAGACCGTAAGGTATGCCTGTGGAGCCAGCACTGCCTTCCCTCATAAATGAATCACACATTTTTAGATTTGGCCCGCCTCGCGCCCCCCTCACCAGCAGGCCTGCGGAGCCCAGAGCTGCCGCCATGACAGTTTGGTGTCAACTCTTTATTCTTAGACTTAGTCAGATTTGTGGTATGTGTTTGTGAAAGAAACAAGACCAAAAGAGAGGGCCTAATAAAAAAACACAGCATATTTTCACTCAGAATCAGATAATAAACTGAAGTTGTTGTGAAAAAGTGTGATGTAGATGTACACCAAACCATGCATGTCAGTTGAAAGAGGCGGAGCGAGCATTACATTTTGATGAAGGATTACAAAGACAACATTTTGTTTTCTCTCAAACAATGTGAACCAATGAAATGTGCATAATAAGAGCAGGAACATGCATTAGAGAGTAAATAAGGTCAGTTTTGATTTTATGTTGACAGAACAACTGCGAAGAAGCTCATGATGAACGACCTCATCAGACTAATGTCTCCTCACAGATTGCTTAATAACTGCCATAAACATGCACGTAATGGCCAACGCAGTATTAAGCCTGAGACAAGCACCATGACACGGCACCATGACACGGCATCATCTCTTTCACCGTGTCCATGGCTAACCAAAAAACATGTTTTATAACAAACAAAACAATGTCCACACTGTCCTATAAAAAGTTCTTTCAGAGCCTCACCCCTTCATTGTTTAGTCCATCCACATGGACCTCCTACGCCGTCCCTTAACAGGCACGTGTTCACACTTGTACAACAGGCGCTTCATCGTAAACAATGTGACATCACTACTGCTGACCTCTGCTTCCTGAGGATGTGCACATTTCTAGGGATGGGGTGGAGGGGTTGAATAAGGCTGTCAGCCAGACACTGATACTGAGAGCCAAAACAGAGGGATTTTGGGATCTAAATATCATCATTCTGCCAGTCATAACTCATAGGGCTTTCAACAGAATTTTATTTTGGTTCTAAACAAGTAGCCTGGCAAACATCTACAGTACACGATCCGTCCCCATCTCCGGTTCACCCATTCATCTATCCTTCTTAGGGCCTCTTGTAGGGTGTGGGATAGGTTTTAGTAGTCTCCATTCTCTGCTACAGTATGCAAACCAAAATATACATCTATATATCTTTACAGTGTGAGAGGGAAAAGTAACTTTGAAGTGGGTTTCCTCTAGAGTGGACATATTTTTAGAGTGGGAATATATTTAGTTGAATTTAGGCTTAAGTTTGGGTCAGCTGTAATACACTATGAAAATATGCTGGTCCTTTACATTTACAGTTAATAAATATATAGTGTTTAATAGAACTAGCATTCAACAGTCTGGGGTCTGTATTTCTTTAAAAAGGAACTATTAATTTCACTCAACAACAAGAATGCATTAAATTGATAATAAATTACAGTAAAACAAAAAAATCTATTTTAGATATATTCTCTTCTTCTAAACTAAAATGAGCAGAAAATGAGCATTTTAGAATGATTATTGAAGGATCATGTTTTCATTGCGAGTTTATGTCTCAAAGTTCTGACTTAATAATAATAATAATACCATCAAAGTCAGAATTCCGAGATATAAACTCGCAATTGCAAGAAATAAAATCAGAATTGCGAGAAAAAAAACTCACAATTCTGACTTTTTTCTCACAAATGTGAGTTTATTTGTCGCAATTCTGACTTTTTTCCTTGCAGTTCTACTTTTTTCAGAATTGTGAGATATAAACTTGCAATTGCAAGTTAAAGACCAATTCTGAGGGAGAAAAAGACATTTGAATTACGAGTTTATATCTCACAGTTCTGACTTAATAATAATATTAATTCCATGTTATAAAGTCAGAATTCCGAGATATAAACTTGCAATTGCAAAAAATAAAATCAGAATTGCAAGAAAAAAACCCTCATATTTCTGACTTTTTTTTTTTTCTCACAAATGTGAGTTTATTTCTCGCAACTCTGACTTTTTTGTCTCACAAATGTCAGTTTATATTTTGCAATTCTACTTTTTTCTCGGAATTGTGAGATATAAACTCGCAATTGCAAGTTAAAGTCCAATTCTGAGGGAAAAAAGACATTTTCTCAGAATTGCGAGTTTATGTCACATGTTGTAAAGTCAGAATTAACTCATTATTCTGAAATATTAACTCACAATTGTAAGAAATAAATTTCTCAGAATTTATTTCTCAGAATTGCGACTTTATTTCTCAGAATTACAAGTTTATATCACGCATCTCTGATAAAAAAAAAAATTAGAATTGTGAGTTGGTTTCACACAGTTCTGAAGAAAAAAGTCAGAATTGCGAGATGTAAACTTGCAATTCCGAGAAAAAAAGTCTGAATTGTAAGGTAAGTCGCAATTACCTTCTTTTACTTTTTATTCAGTGGCTTCCATAGGAAGTTAAGAAAGATGTATTTAAAGTTGTTTTTAGATGTTTTTTTGAAGGGTTTGATGGTCATAGTTGCCGTCAAATTATTCATGCCTCTATTTTTTTTTTTTTTTTTTTACAAGTGACAGACTTGCAGTAAGCTGCATCTTTTGAGAAAAAACACATTAAGCAGCTCTTGTTTTGTTTGAGCTGTGGCCATGGAGATGACCATTTTGCTTTCTTTGAAACGCAAGTTTTCAAACAACAGACTACGAGTATGGTGTCACTGGCGACACTAAAGAAATGTTTTCAAAGTCTGGTAATTCAATTGGCAGGAGAACCAGAGAATCATCAAAGCAGGAAGTAATGCTTTTCCAGGCTGGGACTAACCACAGTGCCAAACCTACAGTACAACTCACAGTTCTCCATGTGTTCTACAACCTTGAAAAATACTAATTTCACAGAGTTTGTTTACAAAAGACAGTGTAAAATCCACATCCACATGCTGTCTTAATAAAATTTCTTTGATCAGATTTAAAACAGTTTTCTGAAGAAACAAGATTTTTGGGCCATGCTGGGTAAGTTTATTTACTCATCATTCGAACCTAACTAAACATTTAAAAGCATAAGGTACCATTTTTCTTCTCTCAGTACTGAAATGCTTTACCTCAAAATGGGATCTTTCGCATCAATGCTTGAATGTACTTTCAAGGTCAACTGCTTCTCTGTGTCTTGCACTAGTAATGTGGCAATTTAAAGTGCACAGAATGGTCAGGACTTGAATGACCAATAAAACAAATCAAAATTTATATGTCTATTAAAATATATGCCTGTGACTGTCACTAATGGGTGATATTTTTCAATGTCATTTGAGACATTTATGATTTGTACCCCAATCTTCCTATTTTATGATAGGAAGCACAAAGGCCTTGAGGAAGATGATCCAACAAAAGTGTATTATAACAATTTATACGTGAGGAAAAATGGCTGTTAGACCTTATATGACGTCTACAAATGCATGCTTACAAAAAGCAGCAACCAAACACATTATAGGACTTATTTATTTTCTTAACACTGATGATAAGTATGACTCACTCGCTACATTGTTTCAAATGAACTAACCCGCATGGCTGTACATAATTAGAGTAAGGAGACTTGACTTACAGAGAGATGACGGTGACAAGGTTTATCAGTTAAAAACACTCTGATCAAAGGACTGGAATACATAAGCATTCTGCTAATTACACTCTTATCCTGCCAAAGAATATGATCTCAAATGAAGGGGAAGAAGCTTAGAGACGTTTCAACAAACAGCACTGTGTTAAGAGGAAATCTTGGTGACTACAGACTGAAACCACAATTGCTAAACAACAGCCGACAAGTTAATATTAACAAATAAATATCAAAGTAACAAGACATAATATGCAGCGCTACATCTGCTCATGACCTTCAAGCCTTGAAAAGTGAAAAAGGTCACTGTTATAATCAAGAAAAAGAAAAAAGCTGACCAGCGATCCTTATCGGTTTCAGTTCCTCCCCTGAGATTAATCATCTCTGGCTAATGCATTTGACCAGAAGAATTCATACAGGAGCATATAGGAAAGTTCAGAAGTCCATCTGTTTTCCATATGAGTTTAAGGCATCTAATGTATGACTTCATCATACGCAAGGGCTATATACCAATCCTTTACCCTGCATCTCTTTTAATTACCATTTGGCTGCGATTTCATTGCATTGTTTCATCTGCAGATGGTTGCACTTTGCTTGTTAAATGTTTATCACAACCAAAAAGCTTCTGATCTTAAAGCAATTAAATTGTTGGTCCACCATCTTTCATTACTATGCAATATATATGGAATTTGTGGGGGAAAGCTTGTGTTTTATATATTATTGCAGCCTAAAGTCAACCAATATGTATATACTTAAACTACTGTAATTGATTCATGCAGTTTAGTAATATATAGAACTTACGTTTTTTTCTGAATTGTTTTGAGATGACTATATATTTCTATATACTATGGAAGCCTGTTCCGCCACTGAATAAAAATTGCAACTGCGAATTTACGTTGCAATTCTGACTTTTTTTCTCTTGTTGACTAGATGCTGCATTAGTGGAGAAAGGATAGCAGCATACTTTTGCCCGTTTGGTAATCAAATAAAGTCTTGTAGACCGCCGCTTGAATTGAACAAGACGCGTCCAGTGTGTGTGATACCGGATAGCTGCGATTTCTTCTAGACGCAGTGCTGCACTTTTGTCCGTTGTGTGACTAACATATTTTTATATTTTGATTAGATAACCACAAATGTTCTTAATGTTCCATTTGTAACATTAAGATTGATAAAAGCTGTAGAATAGAAGTATTGTTCCTTGTTAGAGTGTGTAAATTTCAGCATTTACTGATATATTTTACAAATTTTAGTTGCTTTTGTTAACATTAATAATGAACTAGCTGTAATGATCAATATATAATTAATATCAATATTTTTATTCATTTACAAAGTATGGTTCAGTAGGCTACTTTTTTTTTTTTAAATAGTACAGCATATCCATTTTAAAAACTATCAGTGGATTAATCGGTGTCGGCCAGTGTGGTCCAACCTAGGTATCGGTATCGGTCGACCTCTAATATAAACTCAGAAATGCATTTATAAAGTCAGAATTGTAGGATATAAACTTGCAATTCTGTGAAATAAACTCTGAGAAATTCTGAGAAATAAAGTCAAAACTGCAAGTTGTAAACTCACAATTCTGCAAAGGATTTTTATTTTACTCAAGTAAATTTAAAAAGCATCTGAGTGTTTTTCTTTGGAAAACTTTTACTTCAGTACATTTCAAAGAATAATGTACTTTTTATTGCACTACATTTCATAAATTAAAGTTGCTGGTGTTTTTTCCTTTAATACTTACGAACATTAAAAATTTAGTACTTTCTTGTACTCAAGTAAATCTCTGAATTACTTTTACTTAAGTAAAAGTACTAAAGTACTAGATTTCTAATGAAATTAAGTATTAATTTGTCCGTTATTCGGATGAGACATTAAACCGAGGTCCTGACTCTCTGTGGTCATTAAAAATCCCAGGATGTCCTTCGAAAAGAATAGGGGTGTAACCTGGCATCCTGGCCAAATTTGCCCATTGGCCTCTGAACATCATAGCCTCCTAATCATCCCCATATTCTGATTGGCTTCATCACTCTGTCTCCTCTCCACCAATAAGCTGGTGCGTGGTGCGCGTTCTGGCGCAATATGGCTGCTGTCACATCATCCAAGTGGATGCTGCTCATTGATGGCGGTTGAGGAGATTCCCCCTTCTATGTAAAGTGCTTTGAGTGCCCAGAAAAGCGCTATATACATGTAAGGAATTATTATTATTAAATGATATTTAATATTAAATATATAGCAGTACAATATTATGCTTTGGAATGTTGTGAAGTTAAGTTTTCTTATGAAAAACACTCTGAAAAAGTACAGACAAAGTGACAAAGTATTTTTAAAGTGAGCAAAAATACTTCACTACTGTCCGCCTCTGTCTTTTTCTCAGAATTGCAAGTTTATATCTCATAATTGTGACTTTTTTTCTCAGAATAGTGAGTGTATATTTCACAACTCTGACCTAATAACATGCAATTGGGAGTATCACAATTCTGAGGAAAAAAAAGTCAGAATTGTGAGTTTATATCTCAATTCTGACTTTACAACTTGCAATTGTGAGTTTATATCTCACAATTCTGAGAAAAACAAAAGTTGTGAATTTGTATCATAATTCTAAAAAAAAAGTCAGAATTGTGAGTTTATATCTTGCAATTCTGACATTATAACTCGCAATTGTGTTTGTCACAATTTTGAGAAAAAAGTCAGAATTGTGTTTATATCTTGCAATTCTGACTTTATAACTAAGTTTATATCTCACAATTCTAAAAAAAAGTGTCACAATTGCGAGTTTGTATCACTCAATCCTGAGAAAAAAAGTCAGAATTGTGAGTTAATAAAGTTACAATACCATTTCTTCTTTTTTTTTTTTTTTTCAAGTGGCGGAAATGTGCAATAAGTAAAAAAATGTGTCAGAAGTTCTTTTTCCATATTTTGTTTCCAATACCCTGTAGGCAAGAACTGAAAATAAACTTACATTGATGTTATCTATTCTTTGAATGAGCAATGGCCAAATATTTACTATGAAATAAATGTGAATACATTCATGATCTGCACATGCACCTATGTAATGATTTGCTCTAAGCTAATACAAAGGAGATTGTGAGAATATTCTCTATTTTCCAAATGAGACAACTCTATTCATTAATCTCTATTATGGAGGATTGCTCACAAATGGAACTACACTACAAAATCTGTAACTGTAAAAGCCCCAAAATTCCACTGAAATTACTATCTAATTCATCTGAATGATTAAATGAGCAGTTTTTTTTAGACTAGGAAAGAATAATGTCATCAGTCTGCTCAGTAATGAACAGCCCTCACCACTTAATTCATTCAAAATTCCCTTTTGTGACCAACTGCATGTGTGCACCAGCGGTATCAGCACATTTCCACATTTCCAGGAAACAGACTCCAGTCTTTCTCCACGTACCACTAGATAAGTGATGCTCAGTGATTCAGCTCTCTTCCTCTTTCGTCCTTCCGTTGCCCTCTTGTTTCTTTAGACTTAAGGAATACTTAAGTAGACAGCTTTGAATGTACATGCTCCTAGTTCTGTGTTACCCGGTGAAGATAAAGTTGTGTAAAAGAAATATCTCGAGTAGTCAACCAAAATGCATTTTTTAAATGGGTGAAACAATAACTAGTGTGGTATAAAGTTGATATACATGAAATATAGGCTAAAGAGCCATTAACACCAAAGATGATAACTATTATGCTACAACCACATCACAGGTATGACGATAACAACACAGTAAAATAATAGTGGAATCACTTTTAGCTGATGAACGATAAAAACATTGACAGCCAATCAGAATCCACCGGTTATATTACCATTATAGTCATCTTTCTAGTTTACAGTTATGTATTTTAGTCTACCGACGAACTTTCACTCACATTACGTGTTTGAACATTTGATTCCTCTGTCCTCAACTTGACCTGTTCACAATTTTATCATGAGTGACTATTTGTTTTGTTTCTTCATCTTTTACAACAGCTTCCAATGTCCACAGACATATAACCACAAAATTCTTGCTTCTGAAAACAAAAATATGTAAACCACATGAGAACAGACCTGCTTTAAGTTCCTTTCCAACAGCCTCCAAACAAGACCTTGGCAATCAAAAGGCCTGTTATACATTGTACCATTTCCACTCTAATCACAAAACATCACTTCACACAAATAATGGCTCATTCTAAACTAGACTCCTCCGCTCTGCTGGCATGCACACAAGTCAAGGTCAAAAGCACCACCAAAAGCAACTCTTCATTTGAACGGTAGCTTCCCAATTGAGTGGAGTTACCATCCGGCGCAGAGTTGTTGACCTCGCACCTCACTCTTCGCATCCCGCGAACTCACACAGGTCGCTTCCTCTGCACGTGAGACACATGCCCTTTGATGTTTTTCACAATCCAGCCGGTGTCAACACAACAGGAGGCTGTTTGTCTGAACAGTTTAAGAACAACTGCTGACACAACCAATAGAAGCTGCCTGATCTCCATTCACATTTAGGCCATAAGCGTATTGTTTTCAGGAATGTAAACCACAAAAATTGTATTTTGCCCTCAGTCAACTTTGGGACATTTTATTTTTAAACTTCTTTTTGTAACCTAGGCCCATCTTATTTTTTACGTAAGAGTCAGCTTGTTTTGCTCCTTGATAGTGCAAACTTGTGTGTCTTACCATATTATTTTAAAGTATTGTTTTATGACCAACCATAATTATGAACACGATGGTTGGCAGTGAAAACAGTTTTACAGTTTACTGTGCTTCGTTAATCTTCTCGTTATTTCTCTATGGCGGCTTCAAATACTGACAATACATTTCAAATAATGACAATACTTACATTTTTGGATATTCCTGGACTGCTGTTGCTATGTTTACATCCTGACAAACTCGATTTATGTTGGCCAGAGCATTTTTTAACTAGGTGAAATGTAGCCACGCCCCTTATCGTAACACGCTGCGGTCGTCGTCTTCTGTCTTTCGTTTGTACATCCACAGCTTGAAAGTAGGATCTTACAAATTTATGAATGAACCGCTCGTTTTAAAATCTTGTCTACTGACATTTATGACATCCACTTCAAACATGATAACTTTCATTAACTCTTCAATAAGTAAATCCACTTCACCAGCTAATTAATCTTCAAAATGGAAGTTCAAAGACAAAATTCTAAAATCTAACTTTTATGGTTATTAAAAAGTTCCAAGACGCAATTAAAACACAACCTGTAAATATGCCAAATATGTAAGAGATATAGGAAAATTATGAGGTTAGGCAACACCTCCTCACCCCACATTTTTATTTTGTATTTTATTTTTGGATTGCACGAGTGGTAAATAAATGTCGTGCATGTTTAAAGCATTAAAAAAAATGAAAGGGTTATTATCTGTTGATTTGAGCACTTTTGTAACAGCATACAGTGAATCCATGTGGACATAACTTGACATCAAAGTTATAATGGCATGTTATGTGAAGCACATCCCTCTTCTGCACTAACAATCTGCTCATTTCACCCTTTACCTCGCTAATGTAGCACACATCTTGCGCACTGCGCCCGACCCCTAAGCACACAATTCACAGACAAGCAGCAAGCTGTCTGCCTTCTGAAGTATTTTTTTCCACAGCGGAAAGCAACAAATTAGCTGATAATAATCAATGCAATTCATCTCCGTCCTCAATATCGTTCCAGCGGTCATTTGTTCTGTGATAGATGCGGGGACATTAGCCCACGGGACGATAGATGCAGGAGCCCGTTATCTCGCAAGTTCATCCCTTATGAGACGCTTCATCCCCTGCGTTTATTGAACGGGTCAGCGTTACTAACGTCAGCAGCTGAAATCGCGTTTAATTCTGCACGGTCTACAAGAAAGCCTCGTCAACGAGCCTGTTTTCTCACATGTTCACATATTTCAGTAAAATGTAACGTTCACGTACCTGAGATGTGCTCTTTTCGAGGTCCGTGTTTAGTTCGTGATGTAGTGTGTTGAATCCGCTCTGTGCTGAGCATATCTGAGGGAAAGGTTGTGCAGAGGAGAGGGAGAATTCAGCTCAAATGTGTCTTGTGTGGGTCGGCTGGCGAGGGGAATGGTTCCTCCCAGCGTGTGGGTAAACTTTTACTGACGAGACTGTAACATACCCCACCCACCCCATCCCATTCCACTATTACACATACCCATACTGGCTTATTCATGCTGGACATATGATCTTGATAACTACAACTGTTGAATTATGTTGAAAAAACATAAACACCTAATTAGATCACTTTTTTTTTTTACCCAGCTGAAGAAAAAATGCTTCAACTAGCTTTGCTCTCCCAGCAGGGCAGTCAGACTTAAACCAGTAAATACAAGAGTTGGAGACCAGTTTAGAGAGGTTTAAAGGTATAGTTTACCCAAAAATGAAAATTACCCCATGATTTACTCACCCTCAAGCCATCATATATATGACTTTCCTCTTTCAGACGAGTACAGTTTATATTAAAAAACGTCCTTGCTTTTCCAGGCTTCATAATGGCAGTGAATGGGTGTTGAGATTTTGAAGTCCAATAAAGTGCATCCATCCATCATAAAAAGTACTCCACATGGCTCCGGGGGGTTAACAAAGGGCTTCTGAAGCAAATCGATACGTTTGTGTAAGAATATTTAATAAATATCCGTATTTAAACCTTTATAAACCATAATCTCTAGCTTTCACTAACTGTTGTATGCGCGTGCGAGAGTGGCGTTTCAGTGGATGACGTAGGACGTAGACGTAGCTTAAGCTCCACTGAGAATATACTAGTCTCTCTACCAGGTTTATATACTAGTCTAGAACCAAGTTTTGTTTATTGCAAAGGAAAACCAGTCTCCTCTTGGCTTATATCAAAATCGTCCGTTTTCTTTGCAAATCCTTGTTTTGTACGTCTAATTAATAACTGGTGTTTTGTTTTGCTCTCTCCACTGTGCTCCTGTGTTCATCACTGTGTATGCCTATGTCATACATCATCCGCTAAAATGCCTATTCTTTTCTTGTGTTTCAAATATGAATATTTTTCTTACAAAAAGGCACTGATTCGCTTCAGAAGGCCTTTATCTAACCCTCTGGAGCTGTGTGGAGTATTTTAAGATGGATGGACGCCCTTTATTGGACTTCAAAATCTCAACAGCCATTCACTGCCATTATAAAACTTGGAAGAGCCAGGACATTTTTTTATGTAACTCCGATTATATTCATCTGAAAGAAGAAAGTCATATACACCTAGGATGATTTGAAGATGAGTAAATCATGAGGTAATTTTCATTTTTGGGTGAGCTATTCCTTCAAGGGTTTTTGGTAGAAGATACTTTCAATTAATAATATATTACATTTTTATTCAGTTTGGCCCTCTTCAAGTAATAAAATCTGTTTTAAAAAATCAGCAATTTCAGTTGTATTTGTACCTAGTAATTCATAATGAGGTTAAAACAAAACTTTTAATTTGCACATTCTCATTTGAGTAAAGTGAGAGTTTTGTATCTGAAACAGTATTGCCAAGTATAGTGAGTTTATATTAAAGTCAATGCCATTGCTTTACAGTGTCCCATGTAAATGAAAATCTTCCCATGTGGAAGCTAGCAAACTACTGTAATTCACCCCTGAATTTGAAAAGGTCAACAGCATCATATTATATAAGAATAGTACAACAGTCATACATTTTTGAGCACTGTAGTAAACTGTAAATAGCATTACAGTATGAAGTAGTGCACAGCACTACTCTGTTTTATTCTAAATTTGCATAAAACCTCACGGCGGTTTCCATATATTCATTGATAACAGACTGGATGGTCATTACTGTATGATCAATTATTAGTACACTTATTGCTTTAAACCTTGAAATCAAGGCATTTCTAGTTGTTTGCTCGCAACCCTTCAGTGATTCGAGTCAAGTTCCAGGAAAGTGTGGGCTAAAATATTTCCTTGGACGCTTCATGTAGTTCAGTAGCGCACAGACACACAAAAACACACACTCCCCCATACCTGAGTGTTTTCGCGGCTGACCGTTCACAGATGGAAAGCCGTTCGCTTTGAGCAATTTAAAAGCGCAAAAAGGCTGACAGATCTAATAATATTGACACAGATGGTACATATAACAGAATCCACAAGATTTTTGGAAGAGGAGTGGGCTGTTGGAGTCTCAATGCGTGCTCCCTTTTTACTTCTCATTTTCAAATCACCAGAGTTGATCTGAGCTGCGGTTTACTTGTGTTTCCAGTGGAATCATTAAGTTTGTTTTGCGAGGTCACCCTATGCTTACACATCTGCTGAAGTAACTCTCAAGGTCATAGACCTTCAGCCGCTTCGATGTTTGTGATAACTCCGACCGCCTTTAAATTACCTAGTCGCTGCTTATCTGCTTCCTGTAAATCTAGCCATTGTTTAAGTCTGCCTCCCTTGCACTAAAGTTCAGATAAACAGTATAAAGGAAAGTCATAGCTTGTACGAAAAGAGGGAGCGTCCGGTGTACCGGTGTCTGTTTGCTGAAACAGAGGTACAAAAAAAACATTTTCCTACTTGGATTGAATAAATCAACCAAGAGAAGTCCAATAATTAATGAATATTAGTGCACCTGGAAACCATTAGAAGCGTTAAAGCAATGCTATGTCCAATACAAACAGTATCTCAAGACATATGTGCATTTTAAATCTAATGTGGATCAGTCTCTCATTGAAAACATCAGTCTGAAATTACAGCATTTTTAAGGTTTGTATGGCTTAATATAACATAATTGATGTGATGTCTCCTACTTAAATATGTAGTAGAAAAAAAGAAAGAGAGTTACTCCACATCATTTTATACATATTCTGGACTATGAATGGGGGGTGGGGGGGAGGCGGTGCCATTATTTCGATGATGTGAAATTGCTGCAACGGGTGAGCTACTGATGCTACCTGTTGCTATTTTTACCGCAACGCAACTCGGAATACACAACTTGGAAAATAAATTACTGATACGATGCCACATTAGCTGGGTTTCCATCCAAAATTGTGAATTCAACATGAGCGAAAAATGATTGATATCACAAAAAAAAAAAGATTTGCTATTAAGCACGTTTCTATCTAACGAGTCAAAGAGATCAAAATCGTCATTCCTGATAAACAGGCACTACATATTACTAAGAAAAGTAGGAGAAGCAACTAAATAGAATAATTTTCATATAAAATTTTTTGCACCTTAGAGTGAGCAGGGGAAACACAATAAACACAGTTGTTGCTTTTGGAGGTGGATGCCTGCTGTTTGGGAATGCAGTTGTGTAAGATAGTTCTGGGAGGCAATTATACAGAAATACTTTGACAACAGATATTGCTCAGGCATTTAAGAATGAGCATGACAACATTTAAAGGGATAGTTCACCCAAAAATGAAAATTAAGTGTTTATCTGCTTACCCCAAAGCATCCAAGATGGAGGTGACTTTGTTTCTTCAAAAGAACACAAACAAAGATTAACTCAAACTGTTGCAGTCTGTCTGTCATATAATGGCAGTCAATGGGATCCATGTCTTTGAGAGTCAAAAAAACAAATTAAACGCTGCGGCTTGTGATGATACATTGAGGTGTTAAGACATGAAACAATTGGTCTGTGCAAGAAACTAAACAGTTTTTATATATTTTTTTTTACCTCTGATCCACCACAACGTCCAACTGTTCACACCAGCCGGCAATATAACTACTGTTCAGTTTCTTATACAGACCAATTATTTTGTGTCTTAAAGGAGAAGTCCACTTCCAGAACAAAAATTTACAGATAATTTGCTCACCCCCTTGTCATCCAAGATGTTCATGTCTTTTGTCAGTCAATAAGAAATTATGTTACTTGTGGAAAACATTCCCGATTTCAATGGTGTTTTTTTTGTTTGAAAATGACCAATCGTTTTGCCAGTCGAGACCCTTCTTCCTCGGCTGGGATCGTTTAGAGCCATTTGAAGCTGCATATAAACTCCATTTTGGAAGTTCAAACTTGGGGGCACCATTGAAGTCCATTATATGGAGATAATTCCTATTTTTTTTCCTCAAGAAACATAATTTCCTATCAACTGAAGAAAGAAAGACACCTTGGATGACAAGGGGGTGAGTAAATTATCTGTAAATTTTTGTTCTGGAAGTGGACTTCTCCTTTAACATCTCAATGTATTGAGCCATGAGCCATGGATCCCATCGACGGACATTATATGATTGACAGACTGCAACGGTTTGAGTTAAAAATCTTCGTTTGTGTTCTACTGAACAAACAAAGTCATTTACATCTTGTATGCCCTGAGGGTAAACAGATAAACATCAAATTGTCATAGCATTTTCAGAGCATAAAATCTTTTTTGTGAATTAAGGAATTTTTATTCGAAATGTGGCTTTCCATCAGTCGTTTTTGATGCGATACTTTAAAAAGTGCATAAAAACGGCGATAGCAACTGTGTGACTTTTGGATGTAATTTTCAGTGTAAAGGCAACAAGAGAAGTGACGTAACTCTTCACTGCTTTTCCTAGCGATGAGAAGAGGACAAAAGAATAGGAAGATGCATATGGACAAATAAAACTTCTTAAAGACCCGCGTCTTTGTTCTCTCCACCTTAGCCCTGATGCCTTTGAGGCTTTTAGTAGATCACAGCTACAGAAAGAGCTTACAAATGCTAGTTGCCACCCTGGCATGAAAAAGTTTCTCAGTGCGAATTTCGGGATCGTTTAGACTCATTGTCGGGGAAAAAACGATAGTATGGTATTTGGTTAAAGCCTATGCTTATATCCATTGCCACCTGTAGGCTCGTTCAGTAGCTGTGGTCATTGTATCAGTATTTTATTTTCTGAGTTGTGTTGCAGTTAAAATAGCAACAGGTAGCGCAACCATTTCACGTCATTTAAATAATGGTGCCTCTTACAGTCCAAGATTTTTTAAATAACGTAAATCTTCCATGAGTTATCTGCTACATATTTCAGTAAGAGAAGCCATACAAGTCTTAAATATAAAGGACATAACATCATTATAAAATAATATATTTAGCATGATAAACGATCTTAAATACTGGATGCGTGTAGAATATTTTTAACGTATTACATTAAATGACAGACATACAGACTAAGTGATTGCTAATTAATATCAGCTGAAGTGTTGAAATGTTTTGCTTAGCCTGTGTGAACAGGAGCAAAGGGGAGATGCTTGGCAGCCTGAAACAGAACACAAGGTAATGGGCTTTGGAGGACAATCAATCAGCTGTGATAGCTAGCATAGCTCCAGCCCCTTTAGCTCAATCATACACATACACAACTTGGCGTGGTGAACAGAGAGATTGTCTACCACTCAAGGTTTCAGTGCCTCTTGGCCAGTGTGCTTCACCTTGGACTGTCTGCTCGGCTCTGATCTGGTTCACTTGGCATTTACAGCCTGTCAACTAGAAACTGTCAGACAGATTATTTAATTGGCTTCCAGTTAATCTGTAAATAGATCAAGGGGGCGCCTTTATACATATGAAGCATGAAAACCTCAACCGCTTGACCGGACTATATCATCTACGGTGTTTGAAAATGCTCATCTACATTAAACGCAACTGGACTCTAATCTCAGTTTTATATTTTAAAGATAAACTAGGTGATTGCGGGCTGAAATACCTTAAAATGCTGCGGCTCTCCCATAGGCATCTTATTATTCTGCCAGACTGAATGAAACACCAAAATACAGACTTGTGGTTTTGAGTTGGAAAACATTGCAGGGGTTCGCTAGTTCCTTAATTGCATAAAAGAAAGTTTCCAAACGCAGATCTGCTGGAATAACCATAGTGTTCGTAGACGTATTCTTAAAATCCACCGAAATCAGGCTCTGCACTTTTTGGGCCCAAAGTGAACCTATAATTTGGAGTGACTATTTTGGGGATTGCAGAGTGGCCTGTGGTGACTGGACCAATGCCACCGCAAAGCCAAATACCAGGTCGTGGAGTTATCCATTCCTCAGACTTGTTTGACCGAAACGGGTCGACTGTCTCCACAATGATTGTTGTTGACACGTAAGTCTGTTAAAAGGGAAATTGAGAAACCAAGGGGAACATATTTGAGATATTTTGGCTTAGCTTCTTTGCATACAAGTTTGAGCAATGATTGAAGGCGACAAGGCTGTTATTGTTGACAGAACTGATGTCGTTGGCTTTAAGACCACAGGGCGAATCACTGTTATTTGATTAGAATTGGAGATTTAAATCATTTCAGTTCACATGTTTACAAAATACCCACAATGAATCAGTTTAATCAAGTGGCATTCAGTGGTATTTGCTACTTGAATGTCCATCACTGGAAACTTGGAAAGTCCTCTATCTAAATTAAGCAGGATACTGCTGCTGTCTAAAGAACAGGCATTGTTCGCTCCACATCTGTTATGGTGCTTCCATTTTTATCTCATGTACTCAATTTTTCCTTCAGGTTAAAAAAAAAAAAGTTTGTGGAATGAGGAAAGCCATGATTTATGACAGTAGTCTGTTTGAGAGACAAAACTGGGTGAAGAATTAAAGTATTTGTAAAGAAATTATTAATGCAAAAATACTGCATTCATATTTATATTAATATTATATAAATGCATTATACAGTATTCATTTAACATTTTTGTTTTTATTTTTCATTTATTTAAATGTTTATCTAAATATTTCATTAAAATATCTGTAAATATCTGATGATTTAGTTTTGCCATCACATGAATAATAAGTTTAAATTATATTAAAATAGAAAAAAAGTTATTTTAAATTGTAATAATATTTCAAAATATGACTGTTTTTACTGTTTTGTAGCAAATAAATGCTTGAGAATATTAAACAAAATCCTTAAAGAAAATATTAATACTAAAATGCTGTATTAATATTATATATATATAATATTTAACATTAAATGTATCATGTTTTATTTATTTAAATATTTACCTAAATATCTTATTACAAAAATATCTGTGGATGTCTGATCATTCACCTTTGCCATCACATGAATGCATTACATTTAAATGGTATTAAAATAGAAAAATAACTAAATCTAAATCTAAATATTTTTAAAGAAAATACTGAATGCCAAAATACTGTATTAATATTTATAATAATATTATATAAATGTATTGTACAGTATTATTTTAACATTACATTTTTAAAGTTTACATTATTTATTTATTTAAATATTTATCTAAATATTTTAATAAAAAATATATGTGAATGTCTGACAATTCAGCTTGGCCATCACATGAATATATTGCGTTTGAAATTATATTGAAATAGAAAAAAGTTATTTATATAGTTATTTATTATATTCATAATAATGTTTCAAAATATTACTGTTTTACTGTATTTTGTAGCAAATAAATGCATGAGCATATTAAAAAAATATATATTTAAAATATTTTTAAAGAAAACATTAATGCAAAAGTACTGTATTAATATTAATATTATATAAATGTATTATACAGTATTAATTTAACATTACATTTTTAATTTTATTTTTTATTTATTTAAATATTTATCTAAATATTTTATTAACAAAATATCTGTGAATGTCTGATAATTTAGCTTTGCCATCATGTGCAAAAATTACTTTCAAAATATATTAAAATAGTTAATAAATGTGTTATACTGTATTAATGTAACAATAAAAATTTAATGTTTTTATTTTTTATTTATTTAAATAGTTAGGTATTTTATTAAAAAATATCTGTGAATGTCTGATAATTCAGCTTTGCCATCACATGAATAAATTACATTTTAATTAAATTAGAAGAAAAAGTTTTTTAAGTAATTTAAAGTATTTTAAATTGTAATAATTTTAAAAATATACTGCTTTACTGTATTTTGTAGCAAATAAATGCCTAAGCACATTAAACTATTTATTTAAAATATAAAAAAAATGTAATGCAAAAATACTGCATTAATATTTACATTAATAATAAATGTATTATATGTATTAATTTAACATTACATTTTTAATGCTTTTTATTTACACATTTATCTAAATATTTTATTTACAAATATCATTTTTTAATTAATGTGTATTAATAGAAAATGATTTTGGAAAGTACAAATTAATATTCATTTATATAATTAATACAAATAAATAATTAATATAATCTATTAATAACACTCCATCACACAGTTGATTTGAACTGTATGTAAACACCCAAACATATACTTTACAATTAATCATAATTAGATCTCCCATGCAAAAACTATTTTTTTCCTCAACCTCGACCAGAACAGATCTATAAAATGACTAAATTCTTGGCTACCACGTGAGCTGACAAAAAGCAACAAGTCTATGCTTGAAGAGATGAATCACAGTATCACTTCAGCCACAAAAAGGGGTGCTGATCAGAGACTAAAGGCGGGGCCTAGTTTATGTTTCCACCTCAGCTGGGGCATCTGGATATCACGAGGTAGGAAGGACCACTGGTGTGGCAGAGGGGTTGCATTAAACATACGAGGATCATGTAGAACCCACTCACCTCTGAACCTCCTGTGCGAACAGCTGCCAGCTGTTGATATTAGGGCTCATGCTGATCTACTTTGATGTAGCACAAGCCCGCAACCTCATACTGAGAACTTCTGTTCAAGAGCACTCTATAATATAACACATCAGGGAGGTGCAGCTTAGTTTGAATCCATACAAAGAATTCAAGATAAAATCTCAATCTCAGTCAAATTTCAAGTCGAATGTCACCTAATTAAACATCACATCGTATGTCAAATGCACACAGAGAGTGAAGAATAGTAGAAAACTCAAAAAAGCTGACCTAGATCCTCAGCACACTTTGTCATGTCTTGTTAAGTGCACAGACACATTGAACTGAGAGCTAGGAGAGTGATCGAAGTCCTCGGGGATCCGTCATCTGCCACCGTGAAATTCTGTGCCGGTGCACGTTATTACATAACTGCCATTCCGCCGTGGAATATGAAAACCCAACTGCTGTCCTTGATAGACAAGCACTGAACATCAAAGGCATATGCGTGAAAATGTAATACGTATATATGTGCGAAACAATCGCAGACTCTCTGAAACTAATACATCTCCTTATCGTCATTCTGCCAAATGTCACGATTAGCATTTTTAGCAATATACAAGTCATGCAAAAATCATAAAAAGGCCCTGTTCGTTTAGAGAAAGGCAAATAAGCAAACACAATCATCCCAGTGGTGAAAGGATTCTGGAATGGGACCAACAGCCACGTGCCAGTGGCTGATTACGAAATCCTTCCTGTTTTAATAGGCAAGCAATGCTGAGCATCTGACAGCAGGCCTGATGTAAGCATAGATGGCTATCGGACTGACTAGACAGCACATAGACAGTTCATTTAATACATCCCACACAGACTCCACCTGCCATCATACAGTATATTACAGTATAATATTACTGTAAAAGCCATAAAAAGGGGAGGTTCCCCAATGCAGTTTTGATCTAGAGACAAAACAAGTTCAGTGCATATAATCTATTTTTATTTAATCAGTTTATCAATTTGCTGCTTGATATTGCAAATTGGTGTCTTATCATATTATGTTAATGTATTATCTTAATTATGAGCATACTGGTTTGTAATGCAAACATTTTACCATTTACTGCACGTTGTTGTTCTTCTCATTATTTCCCTATAGCGGCTAATGAACCGGAAGTCTCCCCCTTAGGTTCACTTCCGTGTTAAAGAAAAAGGTGGATAGGGAGGAATGCAGGCAGGGTTGCCAGGTTTTCACAACAAAACCTGCCCAATTGCTCCGCAAAACTAGCCCGGGGGGGTAAAATACATGTTTTTGGTAAAAGCCACATTCCAGGGACTAAATATCACGCTATTTGGAGTTGCTTGAACCCATGAACATGAAAAACAACTTGTGTCAACAGTGTTAAAGTAGCCTGGGAAAACCACGGACCTGGCAACTTTGGATGCAGGTGAACAGAAATAGGAAGTTGAATAATTTTGAGCACCACAGCAAGATATAGGCTCGTAAAGTTAAAAGTATGCTTGATTTCTGTATCACAGGCACCAAATAGAATTGCACAAATGCCAAGTTCTGTCATGAAACTCTGACATGGCGCAGGCTGATGGGTCCTTAAGGGCACAAGCATAGTTAGCATTCACTACAGCAGTTTGCAGCATGCTTTCAGAGTTCCTCTGAAACCCTCCACCTCCCCAGCTCCACCTGTATAGATCTGCTGCAGGTTATTATATATACTATTTGTGCAGCAGCAGTATGTCTTAAATACTCACACTAGCGTATTGGTGTTGTGTACTCTTGTGAATGTGCATTGAAGATTGACACAGAAGAGAAGAAATCGCTGAATAAAGTTATTTTTATTTCTTTGTGCTTTATAAAATTAAGGTTGAACCACTAATATCACATTGACTTTTTTTTAATCGATGACCTTACTGGGCCTTGAACTAGGGTTCGACCGATTTTCGGTCTGGCCGGTTATCAGCACTGATATTAAACATTTTTATGGTTATCGGTCATTTTCAAAACCGATTTGCCGATAAAATAATTTTAAATCATTAAAATTTTTTTTTGTTAGAGCCCTTGTTGTTCTTAATTTTGACATTTATTTTATTTTTTTACACCAGACATATATATTAGTTCTAAATAGTGGTTATCCGTCTGCTTGATCTGTAATAATCTGTATCGACATCAGCCCTGAAAAACACATATTGGTCGACCCCTACCTTGAATGTAGTAGTTCCACTGCTGGGCTAAAATACAGTTTTTGGCAGGGTTTCCCTGGTAAAATATGCATTCCAGGGGCTAAATTTCTCACATTATTGGGGTCGCTTCTACTTGCAGATATGAAAAACAACCTGCAGCAACAGTGTTAAAGTAGCCCAATTCTGCGGAAAAAACACGGACCTGGCAACACTGGATGCAGGTGAACAGAAATAAAAAACTTAATAAATCTGAACACAACAGTAAGACAGGTTTAAAAAGTCAAAAGTATATGTGATTTCCGCATCAAGGGCACCAAACAGAATTGCAAAAATGTCAAGTACTGTCATGAAAATCTGACATGGGGTAGGTTGATGGATCGTTAATGCAAAGTGATGATATTCACACCATTAACTACTCGGCACAAGCTGATTGGTTCATGTTGCACACGCAGCAAATGAGCTTACGGCTCTACATTTAAATGGCTGGATTTCATTCACTAGAGTTCCTCTGAAACCCTCCACCTCCCCAGCTCCGCCTGTATAGATCGGTTATGGGTTATTATGGTAACATGGTAGTTCCGTTGCTGGGGTAAAATACAGTTCCCCTGGTAAAATTTGCATTCCAGGGGCCAAATTTCTCACATTATTGGGGTCGCTTCAACCCGCAGACATGAAAAATAACCTGCGGCAACAGTGGTAACGTAGCTCAATTCCACTGGAAAACCGTGTACCTGTTAACACTGGATGCAGGTCAGGGCTGCACGATCAATCGCATGCGATTGCCATGCGCATCTAGTCAGTAAAGCCGGTTCTGTGATTAGTAGTAAATCTCCATTACGTGCATTCAGCTGGAGCGAAAATTAATACACAGAGCTTTAAATCACTGACAAGTAACGCAAAATCGCGTTCGTAATTAGATGCGATTCATCTGCAATTATGAACACGATATTGCATAGCTTGTCAAATCTTTCTGGGCCTTGAACATGGTAGTTGCATTGCTATCTATGCAGGGTCAGAACACTCTCGGATTTCATCAAAAATATCTTAATTTGAGTACTGAAGATGAACGAAGGTCTTACAGGTTTGGAATGACATTAGGGTGAGTAATTAATCTACAGAATTTTCATTTTGGATCTCTGTAAAGAATGTGGCCAACCAAACTGTTGATGGTAACCACTGACTTTCATAGTATGGAAACTGCAGACTGTTTGGTACACTTTATGTCTTTTGTGTTATTAAACATATTATCATGGGGAAAAAAAACAATCATGTTTCATAGCGTAATTTCACTTTGCATGCAAGCCATATTCATTTTATGAGATTTTAACAAGACTTTGCAGCACGCACGTGTGTGTGTGTGTGTCCTTGAATCTGGTTCATGCCCTTTGTTTGTGTGCTCTGACGTATGGGTGCGGAACACCATCGTGTTTACAAGCCAGTCTGAGCTTCAATACCACTGCACTGTTAAAACACACTCACTGCCTCCCTGCAACTCAAAAGCTTATTAACAAGAACATATATACACACACACACTTTCACACAGTGACTGTGCAGACTGTTAGCAGACTGTGAAATGCAAACATTAAGCTCTGATCTGTCTGTCTGTGCTTGACTGATGAGAGCAGAGAGTAATAATGCTACATTTGCCACTAACAAAACTGCTTTGTGTCTTTCTTATTTGCTAAGACAGTATCTGTGAAGAGCATAAATGTAATGGTGTAAATGTTTACTGTACAGTCAAACTGACCAAGGCTGAATGCGAGTGATGTCTCACAGTTCTGCTTCTCCCTCCGCATAGGTTAAAGGAAAACAGAACAGAGAATAAGAAAGGGAGGTAAGGGAAAGGGGAAGGACAGATAGAGAGCACAGGGCAAAGAAGGGAGTGCATTGTGAAGGACTCGAAAGCCAAAAGACATTAAGATAACCGCCATCTGGAGCCTAACAATGTTCATTTAAACAAAACAGGCACACAAAAACACTGCATTCCACGGTGAAAAATTAAGAATGTTACGTTTCAAAGTTAAAAACACAGCTGTGTGTTTAAAACGGAAGATAAAATTCCTGAGCATCAGGAGGGTCAATGACACATGCTAGTATGACTCGCTAATAACCCCGTGGCTTTCTTGCACTGAACCGTATGTTACCCGTGACAAATGGGTTTTCCTCTGGTGGACTGAACCTTGAACCTCAAGACATCAGCATCATTCCTTCTGTCATCATCAAAATGAATAAAGAGAGAAGGAAAGATCATTCCTTCACTTTCAGAGGAGCTGTTTAAAAAAAAAAGTATAGAAAAAAAAAGCAGATATCCCAAGTGAACATCAAACATTCACACATCAGAGGACTTGGCAGTTTAAAGATGCATGATACATGTGCTCACGTAAGACATTTTGGATCAAGGCTTCGTTTGGCCGTGTGCTTAATTTTCAGGAATCAGTCTTTTTGCAGCCACTGTTTTCTTTTCCTGGAAGTGCTCTTACAAAACAACTTGACCGTAATTCTCCAAGTCCACACCCAAACACTCCCTGCATCACACTCACCACATGTGAGGCAACCGCAGTGTGTGTGTGTGTGTGTTTTACATGCACATAGGATATTTTTTTATTTAAACCTGAAAATTAAGTTTTAGAATTTTTAAAAATGTAAAACAACAAAAAAAAAAAGTTTACTATTTCAAGTTAATTAACTGTTGAAAATTAATATAATATAATATAATATAATATAATAAATCTCTCTCTATATAAGTATCAATATGCAGAATTTTAATTACAATTTTAAGAATCAGGTCAAATAGAAACAACATTGTCACATATTTTTTTTTTCTTATTTTCTTATTTTATTTCATTAATCAGATATGAAAAAAAAGCTAATGTTAAAACTAAAAAAAATTTAACCAAGTTAAATTTGAAGTAATTTAACTGCCAAAATGTATATAATAATATAATATAATATAATATAATATAATATAATATAATATATACAATTGTTATATTAAATATTTTTTAAATATATAAATATAGATTATAAATATTTTTGAGCTATCTATCTATAAAATATCTAAATATATATTATTTTAAATAGGATTAAATCAGTAATCAGATAAGAAAAGAAAAGCTAATGTTAAAGTTTACTAAGTTAAATTTTTTTAAATGTGTTTATTTTAAAGTAAATTACCAGCCAAAATGCATAATAACGTAATATAATATAATAAATATAATATAATACAATATATACAATTGTTATATATATTAAATATGTTTTCTAAATAAAAGATATTTTTATCTTTTTGTATATAAAATATCTAAATATAATTTAAATGGGACTAAATCACTAATCAGATAATATTAAAACTAATATTAAGGCAAAAAAAATTGTTTTTCAATTAAATTGTTTTGTTTTGCATGTGTTTAATTTAATGTAAATTAACTGCCAAAATGTGTAATATAATATAATATAATATAATATAATATAATATAATATAATATAATATAATATAATATAATATAATAATTTAACATAACATAACATAACATAATTAATATAATATATGCAATTGTAGTATATATTAAATTATTTTTTTTAAATATATAAATATATATTATGTATATTTTTTCTATCTATCTATCTATCTATCTATCTATCTATCTATCTATCTATCTATCTATCTATCTAATAAATATATACCATTTTAAATAGGACTAAAATAACTAATCAGATAAGGAAAGAAAAGGTAATGCTAATTTGAAGTACATTACCTACCATAATATTAATAATATAATATAATGTAATTTCTGTTTTATTATAATAAATGTCTATATACTATCGTAATACATTAAATATATTTTAAATATATAAATATATATTATTTTTTATCTACCTATCTATTTATCTATCTATCTAAAAAATATGTAAATATATTATTTACTAAATCACTAATCAGATACAAAAAAAAAAGCCAGTGTTAAGAGAAAAAAAGTTTACTAAGCTAAATGTGTTTGTTTAGCTAAATATGTAATTTCTGAAATCTATCTATCTATCTATCTATCTATCTATCTAGAAAATATGTAAACATATAATTTTAATTACACATTTCAGGATCAGGTCATGTAGAAAAAATGTGAGTTGTTAAAGTTTGGAAACCTTTGGAGTTCATGTTTGAGTGCTGCTGTCATTAAAGCAAAAGAATTCTGCGGATAATATCATGTATCATATAAAAATGCATTAAAATAGAAACTAATTTAATTCCAAGTACTCTCAAAACTTTCGGACGCCAGTAGGCTATATTACCAGATCCATTTCAAAACCAACCATCAAATCAAAAATAGCTTGCTTCATTCAAACAGATATTTCATTCATAAAGTAAACATTAGCATTGGTATGCATCACACGCAAGTCAAGTTCGTAACAGAACAAAAATAGGCCTTATGGTAAACAGCAACGAGCCCCCCACGGCACTCGATCCAGAGAGAGTCTTTGTGCGGGGACGTGCGGTTGACTGAAATATGATGAGATAGACAGTGTGTGGGGGGAGAGCAAAAACTAAAGACAGCGCATTCGCCTGCTCAAGGACTGTCATAACTCATAGTCATTCTCAGAAGACCATGTCAGACATTCATTTCTCAACTACAGTGTAAAGAACAGCTGGGAGAAGTTTAGAAAAGAAGGTTGGGTGTGTGAGCGAGATAGAGATCAGAGTTATCCGACCTCCTTAGTGCGATCCTAATCTAAAATAATATCATCGTTATAAATCATCATTGTTTTAAAATCATCACATTATTAATTTTTATAAACAAAACTCTCAGCCACGCTTTACCCCCAATAAAGATAGTGGATCTGAGCTACGAGACTTGCCAATGTAATCAGCACCGGTCAAGTGATTGCTGGATTGTTTTGAATGTGACTGAGAGGGAGAATATGTTGCTGCTCCGCTTTAGTCCAAGTGCAACACGCTGGTCTGCGGTTTGAAACCTCCTCCAGCTAAGAAAGACAGTGTAAACAATGGAGAAAGACGGAGAGACACAGAGGGGGAAAAAAAAGGACAAAGACTCCTGACATCTTACCCTTTGGCAAAGTTATAAAAAGGGCCATTTTTGTTCAAAAAAGGAGGTAAAAAACATTTTATGGTTTTTATATTTGGTGCGCGTTTAAAAGCTCGTTTGGCGTGGCTTGACTTTATGGGCTTTTAGGGTTTCGTCTGGTTCAGAGGAAGAGTTTTCTCTCTCTCCGTTGCTCCTGGAGGTCATAAAACTCTCTAGAACTCCCACCTATAAACATCCACACAGGTAGATCAAGAAAAACCTTCACGCTCAAACCGAATAAACAGCGATGTGTGGTAATCGCACACACATGGGCAGGTTAAGCTGTGGGAATGCAGCTCTTAAAACCGGTAGGATTTGAGGAGTCCTTGTAAAACCTGATCTCACACATTCAGATAACAGTAAGCGGTGCTATCTCTCACCGTTCAAACCTTAATACACTTTTCACATGGCACAGGCACGCTATCTAAGCCTGCTTGGATTTAAACGAGCTTCAAAGCTAAGATGAGGTTCGGTGGTTTACTACCGTATGCTGTATCAAATCAAACATCTAATTATATAGGTATTACTCAGATGGGGCTCATCATTGATCAAAACCACACGATGTTGGAAGGCTGAAATCTGCAAAGTAAGGATATTTATGATTTCGTTTTTATGTTAGGAGGTCTAAGCCGGATCCCGGGAGTTTGGGTATAGCTCGGATGCCAAGGTTATATTATAGCTTATGAGTTTATACTACTTCAGACCCACCTGCTGGGTCGCCCAGACTGCACCACAATGAGTTCCTGCCAAACTCAGGCCAGACCACCAACACAGAGCATAGCATCACTGCTCTCAGATGGATTTTTCTCTTTCTCGCTCTCGTTTTTATAGCACGTCAGGTATTTAGGATGCCGGTAGTGTCGGATGGCCAAACTAAAGTCTGGTCCACGTTGGAGTACCGCCCACTAAGAGAAAGGATCTGACAGATTTATAACGTTTGCTCACTTTTATGTGCTGTTTAGTGGGTGGGTTTATTAAATGATAATATTTAAAGGGATAGTTTAGCCAAAAGTGAAAGTTTTATCATTTAGTACTCACTCTCATGTTGTTCCAAACCCGTAAGACACAAATTAAGATATTTTTAATTAAATCTGAGAGCTTTTTGTCCCTGTATAGACAGCTACACAACTGAAACATTAAAGGTCCAGAAAGGTAGTAAGGACATTGTTAAAATAGTCCATGTGACATCAGTGGTTCAACCTTAATTTTATGAAGCTATGAAAATACTTTTTTGTGCGCAAAGAAAACTAAAATAATTTTATTCAACAATATCTTTCATTATGTGCGTTCAGGAGAGTACGACACATGGTGATGACGCAATTTTCATTTTTGTGTAAATGTTTGTGTATATATTTCTATGCATAGTTTCTATTTAGATGAAAAAAAATCTAATAATTGTCCAGTAAACTTTAAGATTGGTTAAAAAATTAATAATAATTTGTCGGCGCCGATAGCCTTGTGAACAGCGTCGTTGCGCTACGGGCGTCCCGAGTTCGAATCCCGGCTCGAGGACCTTTCCCGATCCCGCCCCCTTCTCTCTCTCCCACTTCACTTCCTGTCCGCTATGATCTGTCCTATAATAAATAATAATAAAGGCAAAAAGACTAAAAATAAATCTTTAAAAAAAAAAAAAAAACTAATAAAAATAGTGGTGGAAAATGTTTTAGGCCAATTTATAGCTATTGAAACGTAATAAAAATTGTTTGTATTACAGACAGAACATAAAAAAAATAAAATTTCATATGGCAATAATCAATTATATGACATTCATTTTATAAAATAATAATTAATGAAAATGTATTAAAATATTTTGTGCAGCAGTCTTCAAAAAAAAAAAAAAAAAAAAAAAAAAAAAATCAACAAATAATTTTACAAATATAATAAAAAAAATACTAATAAAAATTGTGGAAAAAAAAATTGTGAAAATGTTTTAGGGCAATTTCTAGCTATCCAAAAGTAATAAATACTAACAAAAATTATAATAATTTAAAAACTGATTATATGACAATAATCAATTTAATGACATTTTTCATTATATAAAATTATAGTTACATTAAAATGCATTAAAAATCTATAATAATTTACAAACAAGTAAATAAAACAAAAAATACTAATAAAAATAGTAGTGGGAAATTTTTTAGGGTAAATTCTAGCTATCAAAAAGTAATAAATGTATTTTACAGACAACATTTACAATTATTTCCAAATTTGTTATAAAGCAATAATTAATTATATGAAAATAATTATAATTATTGAAAATGTATTCATATATTTGTGCAGCAGTCTTCATGTTTGATTGTAAAAAAAAAAAAATCAACAATAATTTACAAACAAATATAATAATAAAAAAAATACTAATAAAAATTGTGAAAAATGTTTTAGGGCAATTTCTAGCTATCCAAGAGTATAAATACAGTTTATATTACAGACAAAACTTAAAATAATTTAAAAATTGATTATATGGCAATAATCAATTATATGACATTCATAAAATGATAATTACATAAAAATGCATTAAAAATCTATAAAAATTTACAAACAGGTATAATAAAACTAAAAATACTAATAAAATTAGTGGTGGAAAATTCTAGCTATCAAAAACTAATAAATATTGTTTACTTTTACTGACAAAACTTCTGATTCTAAGGCAATTATCAATTATATGACATTAATTATATAAAATGAAAATGTATTAAAGCAACTGAGCAGCAGTCTTCGTGATTGGTTGTTAAAAAAAAAAAAAAATCCAAACAAATATTTAAAAATAATTAACAAAACCACTAATAAAAATAGTGATGAAAAATGTTTTAGGGCAATTTCTAGCTATCCAAAAGTAATAAGTATTATTTATATTACAGATAGAACTTATTATTTGGCAATAATCAATTATATGACATTCATTTTATAAAATAATTACATGAAAATGTATTAAAATAATTGTGCAGCATGATTGGACTTCATGATTGGTTGTAAAAAAAATAGCAATAATAATTTGCAAACAAATGTAATAATAAAACTAAACTAATAATATAGTGGTGGAAAATGCTTAAGCATGATTTCTATCTATCCAAAAGTAATAAATATTGTTTATATTACAGTTTATATTGTTTATATTACAAATTGATTATAAGGCAATTATCAATTATATGACATTAATTATATAAAATTATAATTATATGAAAATATATTAAAATAATTGTGCAGCAGTCTTAATGATTGGCTGTACAAGAAAATAATAAAAATCCAAGCAAATATAATTAACAAAAGTACTAATAAAAATAGTGATGGAAAAAGTTTAAGGGCAATTTCTAGCTATCCAAAAGTAATAAATACTGTTTATATTACAGTCGAAACTTAAAATTATTATTTTTTTTAAATTGATTATATGGTAATAATCAGTTATATGGCATTCATTATATGAACATATATTAAAATAACTGTGCGGTGGTCTTCATGAAAGGGTCTTGCAATCAATCATGTTTTGGGGATTATTACTGATTACTGGGGATTATTACTGATTACAAAACAAATCATATTACTAATTCTATGACTTTAATTATATAATTTGAAAATGATTTACATTAAATATTTATTTTTTTTAAAAAAAAACAGTCTATATAAATGGCTGCACAACAGACAAAGGTTTAGGGGAATTTCTTGCATACAAAAATAATAAGCATTGATTATTTTACAGACAAAAGTTTGAAAATAATTTTAAAACATTGGCCGGCTGTAGTGAAAGTTTCATAAAAACCTAATAAGACCGGTTTGTGCGCAATATGCATCAATGTCACTGAATGAACCGTGCGCCTACCATCTGCAACCAAAATTCCAGTGTGAGAAAAAAATACTGGATTTATTTGTCCTGGAATGGGCATGAGAACCGGGTACAATGAATCTTTAGATTAAACAATTTGCAGACACAGTGCTACATCTGTGTGCTTGCGTGTACGTAAGAGAGAGTAAATGAGACAAAGCGAGAAAAGAGAAGACATAAGTCCTCAATTATTAGTATAGGGAACAACTTATAGTCAAAATATGCAATTCCCTACATAAGCGCTCACAAAAGTTTTCCATTATCTACAGTAACCATTTGTTTCTCAGTCCAGCCTGTCTTTCCACTTCACAAAATGACCTCACAGTAACACTCCCCTCCCATTCTCACTCCCATCCTGACATACTCTCTGTGGGAATAACAGCCGGTGACTGCCTCGAGTCTGGGAATTCCTCTCTGACAAAGTGTGACTTTTACATAACAATCTCTTTCCCTCCTATGACCACAGAATTCCCAGTTCACCTCCAACCCTGTGTCTAAACGTTGCTGTGTTTGATACTGTGTTTGCATTCCAACAGATAATGAGCGAGGGAAACGAGATATCTGCATCCTTATCATCAACACAGATACCAACCAAGAAAACACAACACTATTAATAGAGCCACTCACAGGACAGTGGCATAACTGGTGGACCAGAAGCATGCGTTTATTCTAATATGTGACATTCAAGTCATAATATTTGGTAAAGTATGATGTCGCTTTATCGTGTGTGCAATAGTTCATTTCTTAGTTTGAGAAGTACAAAAAAAGTTTTTGAGGGCCACCCATTAACCTCCAGTGATTATTGTATCAACAATAATCAAACTATTTCTTGATTGTAGATCATTTAAAATCATTATTTGGATGTAATTATGTTTTATTAGTAGGTCTGGTTTAAAAACAATTACTTGAAGCAATCAAAGCCAAGATAAGCGTCGCAGATTTGTTGCTACTCCCCACCCATTCTTATCTTCATCACTGGACATCGTGTTTTATTTCATGGATTATGTCTCTTTCATCTCTTTCAAACCAAACCTGGGAAAAAAACAAAAAAGTCATTGCTGAAGCATGCAACAATCAACCAGGACTTTCCACACAAGCCCTACCAGACAAGAGCACATGACCCCTATGATCTCTGCATTAACCTCTAAACCTTCCTATGGCCTTCATCTCTAACCTCTCTGGTTGGTTTGGGTCAGGCCTGTGCGGTGGTGACCAGGCATTAGGATTACTCATGATAAAGATGTTAAAAAGACACGGTGTGTGCGTGTACTAGTGTGTGAGAAACAGAGTACACTACAGTTCAAAAGTTCGAGGTCAGTAAGATTTTTGAATGCTTTTGATAGACGTCTCTATGGAGGCTTGTTTCCGCCATTGAGGAAAAATAAAAAAAAAGGTAACTGCGACTTTTTATCTCGCAATTCTGACATTTTTTCTCACAATTTTGAGTTAACATCTCACAATTCTTTTTTTCTTAGAATTGTGAGATATAAACTTGTATATACAAGTAATAAAATCAGAATTGCAGGATATAAACTCTCAGAATTGCGTGTTTGTCTCTCAACATTCTGACTTTTTTTCTTAGAAATGCGTGTTTGAATCTTGCAATTCTGACTTTTCATTTCTCAGAATTGCATGATATAAACTTGCAATTGTGAGTTTAAAGTCAGAATTGTGAGATAAATATACACAACTGCATGAAATAAGGTCAGAATTGCGAGACACAAACACGCAATTCTGACTTTTTCCACAGAATTGCAATTCTTCTTATAAAGTTACAAAGTCACGTTATTAGGGGGGGGGGGGGAACCCTGGTATTCACCCAGAATAGTGCCATAAACTGGCAATTGTGACTTTTTTCTCAGAATTGCTTGATATATACTCACAAAAACTCAGAATTGTGACATAAATACTCACAATTGCGAGAAAAAAGTCAGAATTGCGAGATACAAACGTGCAATTCTGAATTTTTCTCAGAATTTCAATTCTTCTTGCAGTTGCGAGTTACAAAGTCCTGTTCTGAGGTGAAAAAAATTATATTTTCTCAGAATTGCACAAGAAACTCACAATTGTGATTTTTTTCAGAATTGTGAGATACAAATGTGCAATTCTGACTTTTTCTCAGAATTGCAATTCTTCTTGCAAATGCAAGTTACAAAGTCCTGATCTGAGGTGAAAAAATGATATTTTCTCAGAACTGCACAATAAACTTGCAATTGTGACTTTTTGTAAATACTCGCAATTTTAAGTTAGAGTGGAAATAAAGCCCTCAAATAAAAGTCAGAATTGTAAAATAAATATTCGCAATTGCAAGAAATAAAGTCAGAATTTTAAAATATGAAAATTGCAATAAACTCGCAGTTGTGACTTTTTTTCAGAATTGCTTGATAAATACTCGCAGTTGCCAGAAATAGTCAGAATTGCAAGATACGAACATGTAATTCTGAGAAAAACAGTCAGAATTGCAAGATATAAACTTGCAATTGTGAGAAAAAAAATCTGAATTACAAAAGACAAATTCGCAATTCTGACTTTTTCTCAGAATTGCAATTCTTCTTGCAATTGCAAGTCACAAAGTCCTGTTCTGAGGTGAAAAAAAAATGATATTCTATCAGAACTGCACAGTAAACTTGCAATTGTGACTTTTTTTCAGAACTGCTTGATAAATACTCGCAATTGTGAGTTATAAAGGCAGAATTGTAAAATAAATACTCGCAGTTGCATGAAATAAAGTCAGAATTTTAAAATACAAACATGTATTTCTGAAAAAAACTGCCAAAATTGGAAGATATAAACTCGCAATTGTGAGAAAAAAGTATTACGAGATACAAGCACGCAATTCTGACTTTTTCTCAGAATTGCAATTGTGAGTTACAAAGTCCCGTTATGAGGGGGAAAAAAACCCTGATATTCTCTTAGAATAGAGCCATGAACTGGCAATTGTGACTTTTTTCTTAGAATTGCTTGATATATACTCACAAAACCTCAGAATTGTGAGATAAATACTTGCAATTGCGAGAAAAAAGTCATAATTCGAGATACAAATGTGCAATTCTGATTTTTTCTCAGAATTGCAAGAAGAATTGCAATTCTGAGAAAAGTTTGTGAGTTCTGAGGTGAAAAAAATTATATTTTCTCAGAACTGCACAATAAACTCACAATTGTGACTTTTTGTCAGAATTGCTTGATAAATACTCGCAATTGTGAGTTATAAAGTCAGAATTGTAAAATAAATACTCGCAATTGCAAGAAATAAAGTCAGAATTTTAAAATACAAACATGTAATTCAGAGAAAAACTTTCAAATCGCAAGATATAAACTCACAATTCTGACTTTTTCTCAGAATTGCAATTCTTCTTGCAATTGTGAGTTACAAAGTCCCGTTATGAGGGGAAAAAACCCCCCCTGATATTCTCTTGGAATAGAGCCATAAACTGTGAATTTTTTTTTCAGAATTGCTTCATATATACTCGTAAAACCTTAGAATTGTGAGATAAATACTCGCAATTGCGAGAAAAAAGTCTGCGAGATACAAACGTGCAATTCTGAGAAAAACTCACAGTTGTGACTTTTTTCCAGAATTGCGAGATATAAACTGGCAATTCTGACTTATTTTCTCAGAATTGTGTGATATATATAGTTATAAAGTCAGAATTGTCAGAAAAAGTCAGAACTGTGAGATATAAACTCGCACTTGCAAGAAAAAGGCATCCATAAGTCTCTTATACTTACCAAGGCTGCATTTATTTAATCAAAAATATATTAAAAACAATACAATTATTATTAAATATTATTACAATTTAAAATATTCTTCTATTTCATTATATTTAAAAATGCAATTTATTCCTATGATGGCAAAGCTTTCAGAATTCTCTGATTTCTAACATCGGTTATTGTTGTCATTGTTAAAAACAGTTGTGTTGATATATTCTTTTCCAGGATTCTTTGATGAACAGAAAGATCATAAGAATGGCATTTATTTGAAACAGAAATCTTTTGTTTAGAAATGTCTTCACTGTCACATTTGATCAATTTAATGCATCCTTGCTAAACAGAAGTATTAATTTTAAAAAAAGGCTTTACTGATACTAAACTTTTGAGGGCTTTATTTCCATGCATCACAGGATTCTTGCAGATGCTCCAAATGTAGTCTATCAATGTGGGCTGCAGCTGCAAATTTCCATCTTGGAAACCAGAAACAGAAAATATCAAGGCCAAGGGTGCATGAGAGAGATCATGACTCGCATGGAAAATAAGGTGGCATGGAACATCCTCCTAATCAAACATTCAAAATATAAATCGATATCTAATTCAAACTAGCACTAGTTGAGAACAAAATTTACAGTAAGCAAAGAAACTTTACAAAGACTTCTTTGGAACAACATAAGGGTGAGGAAATTATGACTGATTTTTTTTTTTATTTTTTTTAGGTGAACTCTCACTTTAAATTCATTAAAAAAAAAAAAAAAAAAAAAAAAAACAGCCAACTGAAGGCTGAGTCGTTAAGAGGGATGTTAAGGCTTATTCAGACTAAAATAACTGCCAAGTGTAATAGGTTTAATGAATAATTTTAGAACTAATTAAATTTTAATTTACAAGAAACCTCTAACCACATTGGTTGAGGAATACCAATACCACGCTGCATTGCAACTACGGTTAAAATGGATTTAATACATAGACAGCACTGATATAACTAAAACTGAGAATAACTCTGGAAAAACAATACAATTGACAGTTATATGAACAAATGCTTTCCGTCCCGGACCTGCGATCATTAAGAGCTCCAGAGAGCTGTTCACTTTACTGGACCTGAGATTAATCAGAGCCATGGGGTTCTGGCTGCTCTGGATATCCTCACCAGCCAAACGAGAAAAAATAAAAATCTTTTTCATACTTCCTTATTTCCACAGCACACGCCTATGTTTTGATTCCTTGGCCACTGGTGAGAGTGAGCTGTCTTAAACACAGACTCATAATGGAACGATACCAGGACATTTTTGAGATTCTTGATTTTATGATGTATGTTTACTTCAATCGGTTTCTAGAAGACAGCAGAAAAGGAATCCATGACATTGCTGTTATGATTCAATAATAGATTACTCATTCATATCTGTAACTCATCTGATAATATACTACTGATAATTCATGCAGAACAAAATACAGCATTTAATAAACAAGACTGCTTGTATGCATAATAGCAGCTGATATTAACTGCTTTCTATATTAATACACTAATTATTTAACAAATAATGATTTTATAAAATGACTCAAGTAAGTGAAAAGAACGAATGAAAGTACACTCCCAGTCCCTCAGTCTCACATACTGGTTCTTTCTACATAAAAGCCTTTTCCAAAGACTGCAGTAGTCATTACCAGAGAGAAATGTAAATTTTTTTGCTGCATTTCAATGGGGTTGAGAAAAGAAGGGAGACCCAGTTACGTCTGCAGCATCGTGCAAATCAAAGCCCCCTGTAATAATTATTTTAACTCTTAGGGACTTTCCTCTCCCTCCTCAGTATCTACTGAAACACCACTCTCAAACTCAAAAGCTGACCAAAAACTTCTTTCTTTCATCATATATGCTCAGCTCTGTCTTTCTATTTAAAGGCAGATATTTAGCCTGTAGGAGCCTGAATAAAGTAACTCCAGAGAGGACAGTGAAAAGTCCCTCATTGCAGGGAGAGAGACCAAAAACCACCCAAAGAAATACAAATTCTGTCATCTACCCAAACTTATGCCAATCCAAAACCATGACTTTCTTTCTTCTCTGTTACACATAAAGTGCTTTTGCAGAATATTCTGGTCTGTTTTAATATAATGAAAGTGATAAAAGTAAATGAGGAAAGCACCAAAATGGTAAAAAAAATCATAAACGTGTCATGTGATTTCCTCACTCAAAGCTCATCCAAAGACAACAGAACAAATGCCATTTAGACTGCTTTTATGCCACAACACTTTCAAAGTGAATCTGTCCAGTAAAAACACTCTGTTTCATCAAAAACAGATGAAAATGAACATGCCAATATTATATTATGGTGGTTGTTGTACATATCACATCAGTTCAGAAAAGAAATGAGAGGCACTAAAAGGTTAATGCTTTAATTGTGCTTGAACATAATACTGTGCCACCTACACAAAACCTAAATGATAATGTTAACAAAACTTGATATAAAAAAACACAACCCACAACCATGCCAGTAATGTGCTTCTAAACTTGTAGGCTCATATTGAAGCACTCCACATCGCAAGTGCAATCCTTTACCAGGTGGGCTACCAAGCAATTTTACTCAGAAAAGCCAAATATATGGAGCTGGTTATGTGATGCAAATGTATGCATTACAATTCCTGCACTATGGTAAAAGTGTTTTGAGGCCATTATAGTATTGTGTAGGGCTGCCCCCTAATAGTCGACAAACCGTTAGTCGATGAGATGATGCTTGGTCGACCAAAATTGTATTAGTCGCTTAGTCGCAGAAATAGAAATCCACAGAAAGTGGCGAAGTCACACAGTCCATGACGGAGAGATCTTTAACGGCTGGTCTATGTGATAATATAGTACATCGGGCAGGACATCCAAACGCTCACCTATCATTCATCGACCTCAAATATGGCTTGTCAAGTGAAATATGTAAGTAGTAGCAACTTTACATAGCCGTTCAATCTAATGTTAACCTAAAAAAATGTGCGCTATAAGTGTCTGTGCGAAGTGTGGAAGCTGAATAGTAGTGCGCTCCCGGGATGACAGATGGAGGTGCCAGTGCGATCACTTACTGTTAAAATACTGTTAAAAAAAACATCTTTCGAATCTCTAAAGACTCTATGTTTATTTGTGTGCATTCACAATTACAACAAAATGTTACGCTTTTGTAAAATAATGAAAGCAGGATGTGCTTTCTGCCGTCTCGGTCTCTGTGAACTTGTGTGCGAAACTTCAAAACTCCATGTATACTTGCCTTATAGACATGAAAAATATATCTATAGAGAGTGGAATGTCTACTTTTAAATGAACCAATTCAAATAGAAAATTATTCTCAGATTACATAATCTGTATGAACCGGACATACAGGCACGTCACTAACATTACTGCGGAGATGACGAGTCAGTGCCGACTTATTCTCTTAAGCCGATAACAAAGCAAGCACTGGTTTATCAATAGCTTATTAAAACATTAATGCAGTCTCCTTGCTGTTTTTCCCAGACACATTCATAATTATATCTGCTGGTGCACTGTGGCAAGCTATTTTTTGCGCTTGAGCGCTTATTAGGCTATGTAGGCAATTAACGCCTTATTATTATGATTTATATGGTTTATTAGTGGAGAAGTCCACTTCCAGAACAAAAATTTACAGATAATGTACTCACCCCTTGTCATCCAAAATGTTCATGTCTTTCTTTCTTCAGTCGTAAAGAAATTATGTTTTTTGAGGAAAACATTTCAGGATTTTTCCATATAGTGGACTTCTATGGTGCCCCGAGTTTGAATGTCCAAATTGCAGATGCGGTTGTAAACGATCCCAGACGAGAAAGAAGGATCTTATCTAGTGAAGCGATCGGTTATTTTCATAAAAATAATACAATTTATATACTTTTTAATGTTTTTCCGGTTCATGACAGTTGGGATATGTCAAAAAACTCCCATCTCATGTTCTTCCTCAATTTCAAAATCGTCCTATATTGTTTTACTTTTTTTGTTAACGGTGTTTGATCTTCTTTGCATGCTCACTTTGAGGGAGTTGAGAGAGAAAATACGATTGGAGTTTTTTCGACATACCCTAACTGTCTGAACCAGAATACACAGAGTTCAGGCAGAGCAAGACAAAACGAGCGTTTGAGATTAAAAAAGTATTTAAACTGTATTTTTAAAATGAAAATAACCAATTGTTTCGCTGGATAAGATCCTTCTTCCTCGGCTGGGATCATTTACAACCGCATTTGGGATCGTTTGAAGCTGCATTTAAACTGCATTTTGGAAGTACAAATTCGGGGCACCATATCAGTCCATTATATGGAGAAAAATCCTGAAAAGTTTTCATTAAAAAACATAATTTCTTTACGACTGAAGAAAGAAGGTGAGCACATTATATGTAAATTTTTGTTCTGGAATTGGACTTCTCCTTTAAACTAATAAACATGCGACTAACAGTCGACTAGCGTTAAAAATGAATGACTAGTAGTTGGCAGTGAAAACGGCAGTGCATAGTATAGAAGTATAGGGATGTTTTTGTAATTTTGCAGAAATGCCGCCACAGATACATTTTTCCACTGAGCCTAGGTTAGATTTGGAATGACCTGACAGTGAGAAAATGTTGACTTTTTTCAGGAAAAATATCTAAAAACAATATGTTGACAGCATAATCATGTCAGTTGAGACTACACCACTCTGTCTGACCTCCACCTCCTATAGGGAATTATAACAGCACTTTGGATGTGATATTATTAGTGCTGTCTGCCACCTCGACTCACTTCCTGTGGACGTCTAGACTTCAATTTCTGTTCTGATTTATTCCACAGAGACTATTATAAATGGCCTGTAGTCTGCAGACAGCATGTATTGCAACACCCTATGACCTTGCAATTATTAGAAAGGCTAAAAGGTCACCGGAGATTCAGTGCAATGTGCCGTCTGATTGTTCGCGACACATTTTCTTGTACATAGAATTGGGATGAACTCACAACCATTATTTCCACCTCACACCCTCATCACTTCTCCACACGCTGCCATCTTGTTCCATTTCACCCTCTCCTCCTTTCTAAATCACTCAATAACCTCCCCTTTTTCAGATCATTTCCACATTTCTCAATCTAGTTCTCTTCACTTTCCACATCGCTTTGATGACCTTTCCGGCACCTTCATTTGATGGCCACTTACTAAACAGACAGTTTTGGATCTTTGCAAAAGGGGGTCGGGCCGGACCGCCGGTGGCCGCACACCTCCATCTCCCTCCGTTCTATCAACGCAGATTGGAGGGAGGGTGGAAAATTCCTGAGCTGTAAGCTAGCTGCACTCCTGGGCTCCCTCCCTCCCAAATTAAAGGCATGTGTGGAATCTCGAGTGAAGGCTCTGACAGCAAGGAAAGAGGGGAATGGGGGAAAGGGGAAAGGCGAAAGGGAATTAGATGATCCTCGAGAGCGTGGATGACCGAAAAAAAAAACAAAAAAAAACAGATACATAAAAAAATAGGAGTTAAAAGCAGATGAGAGTGAGCAGAGCTTGATTTTCTCTGAGGATATAACGTACAGAAGATGAAAGAGAATAGTAGAGATGGTTTAAAGTACGAGAGAAAGGGAAAAGTGAAGGGTGGAGCTGCTCCCAGGGGACGAAGCAGCACATGTGCTTCCTATCCAGCACTCCATGTGTATCTCTCTTTTGCTCATTTGTACAGCCCCCTCGCTCTCTCTTTGAGCTGCTGGAGTGGGAGGAAGAAAGGGTGTTCGAAAGTCCTTAGCACAGATGCGAATAGCCTAAACGCCAGTTTAATAAAAAGAAAACAAACTCTTTCCAGCTTAACCTGCCTCACCAGAGGGGGAATTAGAATAGGGGGTCACACAGGATTGTCCCACCCAAACCCACCCTCTTCCTTGTCATTCCCCCCCTTACATAAATATAGATGAAGAGAGATATACATCTCACTCGGGCTTCTCACTCTGTCTCCTCTGGAGACAAATTGCTGCACTAGTGGGAAGGTAGTGACTGACACTTCACGACGGACTGTGTGCATATACAGTGGGTGGTCCAAAATTTAAATATTCTAGTTAAAGAAAACATTTTATTAGAGCTGTGCGATTGTCAAAAATCATAATCATCATAATTATTTTGGTCAGGGACATCAGATGCAAACATGGTGTTTGCATATAAATGTGCCTTAGCAGTGTGTGGACACAACCACCCTAAAATGATTAAAATTCATTCACTCCTTTTTTTAACCCTGAAAAAACCTAAACAGTCTTAATTATCAAGCCGTTTTGATTTTCTGAGCAATATGACGTCATACTGCTCAGGCCCCACCCACAACTGCTGATGGACTGTCCCGTTGTAACGTATTTCCGACCTCGGCCAATTGTACGCTGTTCGCCATTCTCTTGAGCAGCTGTAGCGACAACAGTGTTTCGTAAGCAGTGCAGATGTTTTGTAGCTGGATGTAAAAGTGAACATGAGTCTTTTTCTTTTTCACATTATATGTTGCTGCCTTAAGTTAAACTGCTTTAAATTACTTTTTTCCACATCAATCTACACTCAATACACCATAATGGCAAAGCAAAAAACAGGTTTTTAGCATCTTTGCAAATTTATTAAAAATAAACAACTTAAATGATTCCATTGCATAAGTATTCATACCCTCATCTGGGACACTTGAAATTTAGCTCAGGAACATTTACATTGCTTGTAGATGTTGCTACACTTCAAGTGAAATTAACCTGTGGAAAATTCATTTGAATGGTCATGATTTGGAAAGACACATGTCTTAAAAAGGTCTAACAGCAAACAGAAAATGCATATCAGAGCAAAAACCAAGCCATGAGGTCAAACAAAAAAACTGCCTGTAGAGCTCAGAAACAGGAATGGATCAAGCCACACATCTGGGGAAGAGTTCAGGAAAAAATTCTGCTGCAGTGAAGGTTCACAGAAGCATGTAGTCTCTGTTACCCTTAATGGAAGTAGGTTGAAACAACCAGGACTCTCCCTAGAGCTGGCCAAACTGAGCAATTCATGGAGAAGGGCCTTGGTTAGACTGGTGCCCAAGAACCTTCCAACAGGACAATGAGCCAAAACACACAGCAAGATTGGTTTATAGACAATGTGAATGTCCTTGAGTGGCCCAACCAGAGCCTGGGCCTGAACCCAATCAAATATTTCTAGAGAAACCTGAAAATGTGCATCTACCCCCATCCAACATGACAGAGCTTGAGAGGTGAAGAGGTGAGGAGAAGAATTGCCAAATACAGATGTGCAAAGCTTGTCACATCATACCCAAAAGACTTAAAGGTGCTTCAGCTAAGTACTGAGTTAAGGGTATGAATACTTATGCAATGTACTTATTTCAGTTTTTTTTAAATAAATTTTCGAAGTTGTGACAATTCTGTTTTTGCTTTGTCATTATAGTGTATGGAGTGTCGACTGATGTGGGGAAAAAAAGTTTTTAAAAAGCAGTTTAACATAAGGCAGCAACATAACAAAACATGAATGAATGAGGTATGAATACTTTCGCAAGGCACTGTATGTTAAAGACGTTTCATGAAGACATTATTTATATATTTATTTGTTATATATACATACATATATATACAGGGGTTGGACAATGAAACTGAAACACTGGCCAATATAGTGTTGGAGGTTTCATGGCTATATTTATGCAGCCTGGTGGCCAGTCTTTACTGATCGCACATTCCACCAATAAGAGCAGAGTGTGAAGGTTGACTATGTGCACCCAATAGCTCAAACATTGTACCCTGAAGGTGGTGCCGTGTATTAGGATGATAATGCACCAATACACACAGCAAGACTGGTGACAAGAGTGATTTGATGAACATGAAAGTAAAGTTAAACATCTCCCATGGCCTGCACAGTCACCAGATCTGAATATTATTGAGCCACTTTGGGGTGTTTTGGAGGAGCGAGTCAGGAAATGTTTTCATACACCAACATCACATAGTGACCTGGCCACTGTTCTGGGAAAGGAATGGCTCAAAATCCTTCTGGCTACTGTGCAGGACTTGTATTTGTCATTCCCAAGATGAAATAATGCTGTATTGGCTGCAAAAGGAGGCCAAACGGCATACTAATTGTGGTCTAAACCCAGGTGTTTCAGTTTCACTGTCCAACCCCTGTATATATATATATATATATATATATATATATATATATATATATATATATATATATATATATATATATATATATATTCTGTATGCCCTCCTTTCTTTTTAATGACAGCAGAACTCGAGCTGACATGGACGGATGATCATGTTATCCAGCATGAGAATGTTCATCTTGTGCTCCAATGGCAGCGACAACATCTGACCTTTTGTAAAGCGGATTTCACATGGTTGATGTCACGCATTTCCTTACATTTAATGAGTGACCTAAAAATAGAGCAGAATTCTAAATGTTTTTAATTATTAACTATCATCATGAAAAAAAAATGAATAAATCTTGTCAGACTTGGGCCCCACTTTATAAAAGCTATTCTGACATTCTGTGCATGTGCGCATATGTGAGCTTTGTGATCAATTCTTTGACTATAAGATGACACCGCTGTAAATTTAGTGAATTATCATTTATATTCTTCCCCAAAAACCCTGAGGAACCAGACCAGAGATGAAATGAGTAACACTACTGATGCTCTGTATTTGTGGCACCTTATGAACACATTTAAGAATCCTCCTGACAACAAGTGAGCTTTAGTCATCTATAAACGTCACTACCACAAGGCACTGAGAAAGAGCACCAGTAATTAACGGGCTTAGCTGCGGGTTTCCAAACAAGTCGAACATCACAAGAGCCCAGAGAAATCAAAAACCTTTAAATGGCAACATCATCATGTACACTCAGCGATTCTGGCCACTGGGCCTGTGGCTGCTTATTTATGCAATCATTGCTGTTATCTCTTATCTAACAATAAAAATAGCACGCTTGCTTCGGTGGAGTTATTTCTAAGGAACTGTTAATAATCCTGTTATTTTTGCTCCACTGAATGATAGAGGAGGAATTTAGGACACATCACTCCACGAATTTCCCAACCATTTCCTTGGACAGGTGACCTCTGTTAGAGGTGAACTAAAAACGGCCCGAGGGAAAGGACGCAGAGACCAGCTCATCACCACGAAACAACAGCTCAACTAATGCCAGACCTCTGGAAGCACGTGTAGAGCATGTGCCTTGTGACCTTGCACAGGTCAGCAAGACAGCCTTAAAAAGGCGCCCTTTGATCTTTGACCTTTAAAAGCCATAAAGATTTGACATTAGAGTGTTTGTTTACCTAATCAGGTCACTGAACATTCTTTTAGTTGTCAAGACCTCTCAATGGAGTCTCTTGGATTCGGAGTTCATTTCCTTTCCAGTTTTTTTCCTAAATTGAAAGCAACATTTAAATGAATGTGTTTTCACTTACGGCTCCTTATGTTAGTCTTTCTATTTTAGTTCCATGCTGACAGCATCAAAGATGTTACTGTCCATATGATATCAGCAGATGGGTTTTTCATTGCTACCATGCCAGACATCATTACCCCTTAACAACCTCTTATTTAAAACGACCTGTCTACATGTGTGAGTTATCTGCATTTACATTCAGGCTGAATCACGTTCTAATGTTTGTTTAAGGTTCAACTGAATGCTACTAACCTGTAATTAAACATACACTTAAACACATAAGAGTGAACACAAAAAACTCCTAGCTGGACAGTAATTTTACCATGGACAGTGTGAAGCGCACAGAAATGCCAAACAACCACACACAAACAGTTTCTGAGCACAAAGAGAATGCTGGGTCTTTGCAAGGGGTGGTGGGATAATGGGGAGAATCCCTAACAAAGGCCATTTTGACAGAGCGAGCTTTGTCTGCGTCAGCCCACAAATTCATCCACTCCAAATGAACTCGGCAAAAATAATGGGACTCTAAAGAGTGCTGGCCCTTGAAAAACAAAGCTGTTCAGCACATGATGTTGACCTTTTGTTATTTACCCCAAACCAATTTAATCCCACCCCGAAACAAAATTAAAGTTTGTAATGTGCTGAAAAATATAACTTTTTAGGTCTTTTATTATTTTTACCTTTTCCCTCAAAGTTTGTTGTTGACAGTTTATAGGACATTTAAAGGAGCAGTGTTTACTGCTATCTTAATGCCATTTTAGCATGCTACTCAAGCTGTTTGCAAAAGTAGTGTGGCAGTTATGCAAATCTAATAAGGGGCCATTCACACAAAATGCATTTTGCATTCCACTGTGCTGCTTTTCCATTGTTTTCTATGTAAAAATTCACTAGATGGATGTGTTAGATCATTGCACTCACATCTTTTGCAGCATATGACGTTAGAGTCCAGTTCAGGGACTGCATCCTAAGGACATGGACTTCGAAATCTACAATGGTCGAACCAAGATTTGTCAAATAGGATGGTCTAGCCTGGAGGATTGATCTTGTCATTGATTCACTCAAAAAAAAAAAATGATGCTGTTCACTTCATTTAAACAATTAATTTTATTAGGTTTATCATTCAGACATGATTACATCATGTTAAACTGACTTGAAATGGTTATTTTTGGCTTAAATTGATTGTTTTCATTTTGAAAGAACATGTTTCAATCAAGTAGCTCAAAATAAATTTTAAACTTCCCATCATGCTGTGCACAGGGCTGGATATGAGGAGTGAAAAGTCAAACTCAAGTGTTATTTTATGCATTTTTTTAGCAAAATAAGAAAATAGAAAGACGTGTTAATGTCTAATGTATTTTTTATTATTATGTTGGCATTTTAAAATACTTTAAAAGGACCTGCTAAAAAGAGTCTAAGTTGCTTTCATTTAAAAAAAAAAAATATAAAAAATCAATTTTTTTTTTTTTTAATTGTTGGTACACAGTCCCATCTTTAAATGGCCAGCAACTAACATCATACAGTTAAAGTCAAAAGTTTACATACACCTTGCAGAATCTGCAAAATGTTCATTATTTTACCAGGGATTATACAAAATGCATGTTATTATTTATTTAGTACTGACCTGAATAAGATATTTCACATAAAAGGCTTTTACATATAGTCCACAAAAGAAAGTAATAGCTGAATTTATAAAAATGACATGGTTCAAAAGTTTACATACACTTGATTCTTAATATTGTGTTGTTACCTGAATGATCCACAGCTGTTTTTTTTTGTTTTTGTTTTTTTTTTTAATGATAGTTGAGTCTCTTGTTTGTCCTGAACAGTTAAACTGCCTGCTGTACTTCAGAAAAAAAAATTCAAGTCCCACAATTTCATCATTTTTGTGTATTTGAACCCTTTACAACAATGACTGTATGATTTTGAGATCCATATTTTCACACTAAGGACAACTAAGGGACTGTGCAACTATTACAGAAGGTTCAAATGCCCACTGATGCTTCAGATGCTTTTTGAACAGAATGAATATGTGTAAATGTTTCTTATTTTGCATAAATATTTTCATTTAGTACTTCCCTTCAGAACCAGCTACAAAAGATACTTCCATGTTTCCCAGAAAACAAAATAAGTAAAATTTACCCTGATATTCAAATTCAAATTCAAGTTTTAACCCCCCATCTCATAATGTATCATGATTCCTTCTGGAGCATCAGTGAGTGTTTGAACCTCTGTAACAGTTCCATATGAGTCCCTCAGTTGTCCTCAATATGAAAAGATGGATCTGAAAATCACAGTCATTGTTGGAAAGGGTTCAAATACACAGAAAAGCTCAAAAACCTAAGAATTTGTGGGACCTGAAGGATTCATGAGGGACTCATGAACAACTATCACTAAACAAAAAAGCACAGCTGTGGATCATTCAGGTAACAACATTAAGAAGTGTATGTAAACTTCTGAACGGGGTCATATTTTATAAATTCAACCTAAACGTCTTTTATGTGAAACATCTTATTCAGGCCAGTACTAAATAAAAAAATAACACACATTTTGCATGAACCCTGTTATTTTGGCAAAATATTTAACATTTTGCAGACTTCAACTGTATGTGTAAAAAAAAAGTTATTTTACTTGCTAACATGTTATTATAGCACTTTGGCTGAACTTGCATAGACAGTGGTTCTACTCTAATATTTCATGTAACAACTAAAATTACATCTCAAAATAACTTGATTCAATCATATCCAAATAACATGATTCAGTCACATGGAACTTCTGTCCATGATTGAATCATGTTTAGTCAAAGAGTTATTTACAGTGACTGTGACAGCAACCTTGGTCCATTTCTGTACATATATACACTAAAATCGCATCCTACTAACATGTCAACATTTGAACTGCTTTAAAGTGTTTATATTTTTAACATTTGTATCATTAGATATCAGAGTTGAAACACAATACTAACATTAAAAAGTGTAATCTGGCATTTTTGCTCTCTCTCTCTCTCTCTCTCGTCACTAACACACAGTAAATCTTGGAATAGTCAAACATTAATTCCCAGTAAATGAAAGACGCATTTCAATTCCACATTTTTGTCACACTGCTGTGTCACATTTGGTCTCGGGATGCAGACTTCAAAAGATGCAGCATCTGAATTGGGACACAGCAGAGGTTCTAAACACGCAACTTCAGTTCAACTTTTATTAAACGTGCCTCTAGAGCCTTTTTTTTTTCCTGCTACCCAGCATCTTAGATTTAGAAATGCAAAAAAGCATTCTCTGTGAAAGGCTCCTTACACGCTCGTATAAACTCTTCTCTCTCACTCGCGTTGTAATGCTGGGAAAGTTAATTCATTTTAGTAAATTAGTTAGTTTGAATGGCTCGTGCAAATAAAACGATTTTTAATGACCAGTTTGTTTTACATTGACTACCCAAAGGAACCCATTCATTAGTGATTCATAAATGTGAATTGAGGCCCTGGGTAGAAGTGCTTGAATGTTATTTTGTATTGGTTTATTACTTCTGTTGTATTTTTCTTTTTTTTACAGAAGTAGCTTCTATAAAAAACATCTCCTGATGATGTTGACACAGATGTGATGGCATTTATGATGTTAAAATCTGTTTATATTGTAGAGTTTTGTTCATTACCTGTTTTCACTCTTCTGACCTTTGCTTTCCAATACCATGAGGTCATCTCATCTCTTTTCACTCCAGTCTATCCACCATTCACCTAAATCACGTTAACAGAAAACCTAGTTACTTCCTTGCCAAATATAGACTAATTCAGACTCTCTCTTAAGACTGAAATTTAATTTCCAACTGACATCAGTTCATTTACTAGCACACAGTGCCATTCCTGTTCCAGTTGTATGGCAGGATGTTGTGCTATTAACATAGTGAAATGTTTTTGCATTTATAGCAAAAAGAATTTAATAATCCATAGCCATATCCCAAATTAAATGATTAATTATCAAGATTACTGTCAACTCTGCTCCTATTAATGCATTAAAATGATTTCAAGGCAGATAATCTCTTGCTAGACACAAACAACTACCCACACAAACTCACACACCTAAGAGGAACTGTGGAATAGGAAGAGTGGGAGGAAAATGTCCCTGTAGTTCTCCATGTGTGAAGTGAAGATGTTTGAAAGATGAAAAGTGGAATAGGATCCTACTGTTGTGTTTTTCAGTAATGAAACAGGAGAGCTGCTGCTTCTCTCTAATAGTTTTAGCAGAGACAGATCATAGAGTTGATGGTTCCAGGAATGGATGTCATTACATATGGATTCACCACCACTGATGGAACCCAATATTCATGGAAAGGCTCACGCTGATGCTCCAGAGTGTTCAGGAAAGAGAAGGGAGAGGGAATAAAATTCTAATTTACACAGACCGATAGCAATCAAATGCCCATGTAATCAATTTCATGCATGTGGTTCTACTTTTCATGGTGTAATAAGACACACATACAGTGAGAAAACCTCACAAGTGACTAAAAACAAATGGTTTCAGGGCTGAATAATAAAACTTCTTCCATTTCCCAATTTCTCCTTTTCTGTCATCAAGAAAGCTCTCAACAAGTGGCCACAAATACACTCATGCCAGCACACTGGATCCAGCATACACTGAACTCAGCATAATCTCTCATCTATTACTCACCCTGCACAGTCAAGCCCCAAATCTTCTAAGTTGCAGCTGTGTACAGCCATGGAGGAAAAAGGCCAGCTCTGGTGACAGGGGAGAAATCCTGACCTTAATAAATTGGTGGTTTAGTTGTTTATTTTCAAGGAGCATTAGTGCACCAAAAACAAAACAAACAAAAAAATCATCACAGCACTTGTGAAAAGCATGAAGGAAATCAAAATCAATAAAGTCCATATGGGATTCTCAAAGCAAAGTTTTTTTTCTTCTTGCAGGAAGCATATAAATGGTCTCATATGCAAAGTCTCTGAGTGTGAAAGCCAAAAGCTTGAGTGGTTGACACTAGGAAAACAAGAATTACATTAAACCCAACAATGAACTACAAGCTAACCAAGAAGTACCTTTAAATACATCACTTCCTCCAGAACATCTACTGATGTTGATCCTGTTGACGAAAAAAAAAAAAGAATTAAGAGAGAGATAGAAAGTGACATAGAACAAAAATAAACCCCCCTATAAAACTGTAATATAATATAATGTAATGTAATGTAATGTAATGTAATGTAATATAACATAATATTACATTTTATTGTAAATTATTATGAAAAAAATAAACAAAATTTAATTTAAATGCAATATAATAAATGCAATTAAGTGCAATATTAAATGCAAGACAGAACCATAAATTCCTGAGGGGATATATATATATATATATACATACATACATACATATATATATATATATATATATATTACATACACACAGTTTAATATAATATAATATAAAACTATTTTTTTAATTATTATTTAAAAAATCATGAAAACAGAATTAAATGCAATACAAAATCATAAATTCCTGAGGGGGGAGTGGGATATATATATATATATATATATATATATTGATATAATAAACATTTGAACGATAGTGTATACGCACAATAATATAGTATAATATAATATAATATAATATATAATATGATATGATATAAACTTTTGAACGATAATATATACACACACACACACGGATAAACAATGCTAATATAAGAAGAAACTTAAACTCTGATCCCTTTTAAAGCTGGCAAGCAAAACTCAGACACAAGGTCCAGTAAGCTGTTTTCACCCATCATTAGTAACTGTAAACTGCCTAAAGTTTTAAACAGAGACAGACCTATTAAATGGAGGTCTTTCCAGACACTCATATTGTGTTAGTACTGCCTGTATTGCAGCCAGGCCCTCGGCACCAGAACAGCAGACAAGAGAAAGAGAGAGAAATGCCATCGACCGGCATAGCTCTATCGTTCCACTGAGGTCGACTTTTGGTGCCAGGCTCAATTAAGCCTTGCTGAGGTAGAGAACTAAAACAATGGGAATTGTGGGTGCACACAGAGGCCCATTCTGATAACTGAACTTCAGTGTGTGTGCGCGCCTGAGCTTGCTAAAAACAACAACAACAACAGGGCAGGACTTTCCACCAGTTTACTGAGCTAATGCTACTGGCTGGCGCAGTGCTTCCGACAGGGAAAAAAACTGCGTCAGAAGCTTTCTCAGATTCTCTTGATCCACAAGGTGCTTTGGGAGAAATAAACGGCAGAAGGAGGAAAGGCAAAGAACAGATTTAGAGACATTGACCCTGTACTGACAGGGAAAAGATTGAGAGAGGACATAGGGAAGGACGCTCAGTGGACCTCATTCATGAAACACAAGCTGTAAACCGTTTGCAAAGCCACTCTGAAGTAGACGTTTGAAATCATGAAAACGACCGAACAACAATAGAGAAATTTCTGGTTACTTAAATTTTATCCACCTTATTCTTCAAAGCGGAAGTAAGCCTATGGTCGAGACTTCTGGTTCATTAACTACTATAGTCCGTTTTCACAATGCGTCAACAACCGGCGATATTGGCGGCACTGAACATAAACAATGCCACTGAACTGAATGAAACTTGCATATTTTGCTAATTATTGCTGCTGAAAATGGTCAATTATTGTCATGTTTTGGGCTTGGTCAGACTGGAAAAAACATTCAGAGTACTATAGACTGGCAAAAGTTACAACAAATCAATGAGAAGAGTGCAAAAAACTGTCTGAGGAACAAAAAGCATTTGTGGTTGGCTAAACCGAACCAGGATTTCTTGACAACAGTCGCGTTTGTTTTTATCATTTCCGCTCAGGTATGTGAAATATTAGGCTAATATCTAAATTAATACTGCTTGTACGTATCTTCACCACCTATTAACTTTAGTTTGTCAAAATATTGTGCCCTTTCCTGTTTACTAAGTCCTTCTCTATGATTTAGTTGCTTCCACACGTTTTTTCCCTGTGGTTTAGACAGCATAAATTAGCAGAATAATCTACTGTAGTACAAAAACAGTGCAATTAAAGCTGTTGTTTACATCCCAATACCTCCAAAATGGCCGCGCATTCGGGTAACTGACCGAACCTTGACGTTTACAACGTCTTTACAGTGTGCAGTAAACGTTAAAACTGTTTGCACTTCAAACCAGTGTGTTCATAATTAAGATAATACATTAAAAATAACATGGTAAGACACACCAATTTGCAATATTAAGCAGCGAAAAGAGCTGTTTTGTACAGGTAACTTAACGTTAAATAGCTGGACGCGGAGGAAACAGGAAGCCAGATTTGTAAAATTTAACAAATGGTAGCGCCCGTTCTTACAAAAAAATAAGCGCCTAGCGTTTTTTTTTCTTTTGTCTAACACTTTGGTGGACATACTTTAATTGAATGTTTGTTGTTAGGCATACGGTCTATTAGTTATTTTTCATTTATGCAGTATGCTGGACGGCGCCAAACCTGAGAAGGGAATCTGGATTATTGGGAAATATTCCACTGCATTCCTGATGGACACGTAATTCCGTAGCTATAATTCATTGGCGGGGATTATGCAAATTGTGAATGCACGTGCACTATTTACGAATGATTGGAATCCATTAACATACACGTTTGACTATCAAATCTGATGTTTACAAGCCGTTTCTAAACCGGAAGGTCTGTTTTGCGTGTAATTACTCTGAATTTACCCATAAACAAAAGTTAAATACATCTTGCAGATTCTGCAAAACAGTTATTTTACTAAAATAAGAGGGATCATTCAAAATGCATGTCATTTTTTTTATTTAGTGCTGACCTAAATGAGATATTTCACATTAAAGACGTTTACAGTCCACAAGAGAAAATAATAGTTGAATTTATAAAAATGACCCCGTTCAAAACTTTACATACGCCTGATTCTTAATACGATGTTATTTCCTGAATGATCCATAACTGTTTTGTTTTTGTTTGTAGTGATAGTTGTTCATGAGTCTGTTGTTTGTCCTGAACAGTTAAACTGCCCACTGTTCTTCCGAAAAATCCTTCAGGTCCCACAATTCTTTGGTTTTTCAACATTTGGTGTATTTGAACCCTTTTAAACAATGACCATATGAATTTTAGATCTATCTTTCTAAAACTGAGGACAACTAGGGTCTCATATGCAACTATTACAGAAGGTTCAAATGCTCACTGATGCCTCAAGAAGGAAAAAATGCATTAAGACCCAGGGGTGAAAACTTTTGAACAAAATGAAGATGTGTACATTTTTCTTATTTTGCCTAAATATCATAATTTTTCACTTAGTACTGGCCTTCAGAAGCTACAGAAAGATACTTACATGTTTCCCAGAGGACAAAAAAAAAAAATTTTGATCTTCAAAAGTTCCCCCTATTATTTTCTTGTGTATGTAAATGTCTTTTATATAAAATATTTTATTCAGATCAGTGCTAAATAAAAAAAAAACATGCATTTTGTATGATCCCTCTTGTTTTGGTAAAATAATTCACATTTTGCAGATTCTGCAAGGTGTATGTAAACTTTTAACTTTAACTGTATTTACACAAATTTCCTTGGAAGCCTGTGTGTTTTGGTACTACATGGCAAGCGACTGGCACAAGCACAAGCTTTGGAGTTGGAAAAGAACTATAGACCACTCTGGACAATGAACTTGAAAAGGAAAAGGAAGTTAGATTATGCCTGGGTGTGAATGATATAACATGAGAAACTGAGATCACGTGATTACAGTCACACAAATAATTGATGCATATCAGCTGTGGACATATTAAAGTATAATTTAAGTATCAAATATTTTAACGGCACACTAATCACTGCCTATAAACGTGTGAAAATAAGATCAGGAGCATTTTATAAATACCCAAGGCTTTAAAATGCTAAATTGCACCTAACCAGCAAAATCCTCTGAAGAGGTTGTAAATAGCACAGGTTTTGACTGAAATTCCACTAAGACGGGAAAGCCAAGACCATTTTCATTTCATGTTGTTTTTCCTGCAAATCCCCCCTGTGTTTTTCAAACCCTCAAGCCACCTTTCCGAAATTCTTTCAGGCTCAAGAGAAAAACCTACAGCCAAGAATAAGCAGAATGAGCGAGAGAAAGAATGAAAGTATATATTTTGTACATACTCAAAAGCAAACTTACTCTATGGGTAGTACAGAGAACAGTTGGAGAATATGACTGAAGCACATCTCCATTGGAGACGGGGTCATAACAATCATCATTTCAGGAAATAATCATCATATTTGAATAAGTTTGTTTTGTTTGGCAGCAGGGTGAAGAAAAAAATCGTAGCGTAACCTGACGAGTATTACACCCAGCGGAAGCCTCAACCCGTCTGCTGCCTCAGAGGCCGAACAAACACACGGGAGGTTGAGCTCCCTGCCTGGATGAATCAAAACAATGGTTTATATGCAGGTTATATTTCAAATGATGAAATGGATAGACCTAGTTATAAACACACAGACTACCACCCAAAAAGTTACGGCTGGTAAGATTTTTATGATTTGCTTTGAAAGAAATAAATACTTTTATTTAGCAAGGATGCATTCAATTCATCATAAGCGTCAGACATTCACATTACGAGTTTCTTTCTTGAAAGACTTCAAGACTAAGATTTCTTTTTGTTATTTTAACAAATGCATACAAACAACAAAAAAACCTTACCTTTTGGGGGGCACAAAGACAGCATTAGCAGCTCTGCAAGTCCTAAGCTGTCATTGTGTAGCCTACGCTGTGACTGTAAGAACCTTATGAGACATAACTGAGCCGATAAACAATTGTGAACCGTTTGATGCCACACAGATATAAGCTCATAAAACCCAAATGTCTTTCAGCTGTTCGGATAAATCCACCACTAAGCAGCTCTGGGTGGGATTTCACCTGTGAAATTGCATTACGATATCAAGTACTTATTACTTTATCACTCCATCATTTGCTTGTCTTAAGGAGCCCATGACCTTCCACACGTTCTCAAACAGCCACTTAAGTTCAAATTCAGTTCAGATGGTTTAAAGGTGACAACGCTGTTATTCTCTGCCTCTCAGTAGAAGGGGTAAGGTAAAGAGAAATGGTTTCTACTAGACTCTTTGACCTCTGACCTCATCAAGTTAAGTGGTAAAACCATTGTGAACATTAAAACAACTAACTAGCTCTCCTAGGAGACTTCACACTCTTTCATCTTCTCCCGTTACAGTTTTCTTCCCCTGCTACTAATCGTCCTGTGACAGAGTCTCAAAACACTTATTTCCTCTCCATTTGCCAACACTCTACAGCTTTTTTCCAGCAACTCACTATCTGTTTCCTGCCCTCCCCGTCAAAGTGCTGCAGTTCTTCACCTTTCCCATGTCTTGCTCCATCCATTTTCAAACACAACCTTCCAGTTTATTATGAAAGTCAGCATTATATTAAGATACAGTTTCAATGACGAGAAATCACAACCGGTAGCACTGAAAGATATCAAGTCTCATTTCTGAGAAAGTTTCATTATGAGATACAAAGTCACAATTACACTGTAAAAAACAATTTGTTGAGTCAACAAAAATAATTTGTAACCTGGCTGCCTTAAAATTTTAAGTTTAGTCAACTCAAACGAAGTTAAATGTTAAATTACACTAAGTGACAACTTAGATTTTTGAGTTGAATCAACTTAAGATTTTAAGGCAGCTACTTTACAACTTACTTAGTACAACTTAACATTTCAAGCTGACTAAACTTATTTGAGTTGACTGAACTTAAAATTTTAAGGCAGCAGGGTAAAAATTATTTTAAGCTGACTCAACAAATAGTTTTTTATTTTTTTTACAGTGTACAAGAAATAAAGTTGCAATTGTGTGAAACAAAAGAAATATTAGGTCACATTAGATCAAGATTGATGAGGAAATTATGCCCCAATCAGGAGTAATAAAGTCATTATTGTCACATACATAGTTGCATTTGTAAGGAAGTCACGTTGTGGCTATAAAGTCACATTTACAAGGAGATTAAGTCCCAATTATGAAAAATCATGTCACAATTGACCTTTCGCAAAGACCCCCGCCCTTTGTTCCTGTTGCTATGTCCGACAAACCATTGCACTCTCACACCACACATCATGTTCTCACGCAGCGAAAAATACATCGCAAAGGAAACCGACAACGCGCTGACAGACAAGACAGGACAGGTTACTTTTGGTATGAAACAAAGTCTTAGCCTTTACATTTTTATAGCCTTTTTTAAAAAAAAAAATTCCAGCAGCATGTGAACTCATCATCTCTTTCTCTTTACTAGTTATAGCGTGAAATAAACACGAACGAACAGAAGATATCTCGTTTCAACCGCGGAAAGACACAAACCATTTTTCAAGTTCAAGTCCACCGATGTTAATCTACTCTCCTGTCTGGGTTGTTTGTCAGACAAAATGGCATATTCAGCAATATGATTGGTCAGATCGCCTGTCAATCAATCTCTGCGAAGAGTATGGGAAAAATAAGAAATAAAGAAGCGCAAGAAGAAACAAACTGTAATGGTCTGAACGTTACTTTGTTTTAATATCTTATAAAACATTATTTATGTACATTAGTTGACAGTGCCCGTTTATTCTTTTTGCAGCTCTCACAACACCATATTTGTGTAAAAACTAGGGCTGTTAATCGCATACAAAATAAAAGTTTGAGTTTGCCTAACATATGTTTACTGTAATTATTATGTATATATAAATACAAACACATTCATGTATATATATTTAAGAAATATTTGCAAGTATATGCATTTATTATAATATATATATATATATATATATATATATAGTAAATAACATTTCTCAAATATATACATTAATTTGTATTTATATATACATAATAATTACACATAGTGCACACACAAATATTAGGCAAACTCAAACTTTTATTTTATATGTGATTAATCGCAATTATTAATCGTTTGACAGCCCTAGTAAAACATGACATGAGCTTTGCTTTTGCATAGAGTCATTAGGCTATTGTATTATTATGGCAGCTCAGAGTAGATGGAGTTTGTGTGTGATCTAACATAATCAAAACTGTTCCATGCAAGCTGTTTAGTGTTCAGAGGTTCTGCTCCACTTCTCTGGAAACCGTAATGATTGTGTTATCAGATCAACACAACAACCACTGAACTCCATTTTTCTAAGAGTCAAAGAACACAGCTGACCTCTTCCTCCTGTTATATCATGTTGGGATCTACAAAGCTTCTCTTTCATGTGAAATACTTGAGTAGAAAGGAAACTGAGCTTAGTTGTTTAACATTTCTTAAAAGACTTACAGATTCAGACTGTAGAAATTTATGAAGTTCACGTTTGTTCCAGTCTTTGGGCATGTCGGTCATTTAAATTCGTTCTTCAGAAGATTTTTTTCCCCCCCGTGTTCTTCAGGGTGAGTGGGATTTATTGACCAGATCACCTACTAGAGTTTTCACTTCCCTTCTTTGCAACAGTTTCACCACCTTTAATCTTCAGAGAGTCTAACAGGTTCTTTATTCTTGAACTAGCCGGTTCCAGTTTCCTCTTCCTGCGACTTTTCACCCCTGTTCCCGAGGTGACTGAAGGAAGGAGAAGTGCGGCGAACCCCCACGGTGAGACCGAACTTCGGTTAAGAATTTCCTTTTGCTGGAGAAGCCAAGCACTTTCTCGACAAAGAGCCACGAAACGTTCAAGCTGTGTTCCGTTAACATTCTTGCTAACGTTCAGAGTGGTTTCAAATGGATTTTGGATATACAAAGCTGTCGTTTCCGGTTTGGTCTGCTCCCTTCCCTGTTGAAAGAGATAGAAAGCAGGATATTTAGGCCTATAAACAGTTAAACACAGTACTAACACATCAATTGCACCAGCAGTCACACTCAAATTGTTACAATGATAATTTAATATACAAAAACGACAACAAAAACTATAAAATTAGAAACACACAAAATAAAAGCATTTTCACTGGTGGTCTTAGACATATGGATTGCATTGTTTACAACTGCTATCAAAATTATTGAATCCCCAGAGACTTTAATGACATAACATAATAATAATATGTGACCCTGGACCACAAAACCAGTCATGAGGTTTTGAAATCGAGATTTGTGCATCATCTGAAAGCTGAATACATAAGCTGTAAGGACAGGACAATATTTGGCCTAGATACAACTATTTGAAAATCAGGAACCTGAGGGGAAAAAATCTAAATATTGAGAAAATTGCCTTTAAAGTTATGCAAACAAAGTTCTTAGCAATGCATATTACTAATCTAAAATTAGGAAAATATCTTAATGGAACATGATCTTCACTTAATATCGTAATGATTTTTGGCATAAAAGAAATATTGACCATTTTGACCCACACAATGTATTTTTTGGCTATTGCTACAAATATACCCATGCTGCTTATGACCGGTTTTGTGGTCCAGAGTCACATATAACGTTTATTGGAGATAACGAATAAAAGGTTATCTACAAAATTTGACTTTTTGCATTAAATCATATTGTATAATATAATTATAAATCTCAGAATCACTCAAATGTGTATTAACAAACTTCCTTTAACACTTCACAGATGCTTTTGGTTGAAATATTTTCCTAATACTTTGTTTACAGCTGAGGAACGTCTTGCAGGTCAAGGGAGTTGAATATATTTGATAGCAACCGTACATCAGCGTCCACTGCAGACCTAGACGCTTTCTTTAAATTGACTATAAACACACTGCCCTCTGGTGGGCGTTTGTAGAGGGTTCGCTAAGACGTCAGCAGCGTCCTCTGGGAGTTTGCGCATGGATGCACGTGTCGTCGGTGGATGACTCACCTTCCTGATATTGATCGATGCCTTGTTGAAGGGAAAATTGCCATAAAACTCGAAGAATTCCTGCAACAGTTTCTCTGTGGGTACAAAAATTAAAACAGAAAAATAAACAGCAGTGTCATTAACGCTCAATAATAATCGAATGCATAACAAACGCATCACAGAAATGCGCCATCTGCCCAAGGGTGAAAAGGTAAAACCTTTCATTAGGTTTGGGTAAATTATGAAAACAATCCATGTGCTCCACTCACCTAATGTGTCTGTGTTCTGCTGCAGTGTAATCTTACTAAGGTCACTGACAATAGTGCAGTCATTACCCTCAATGACACATTTATCTGATGGTCCTGGAAAGAGCACACACACAAAACATAAATATAATTTGAGTGGCCTTCCATATAGAAATAGATTCTGTATCACTATTGTGGCATCACTGTCCTTGACCCTGGCAGGCAAGAAAACGATTGTGGGTAGACAGTCAGCTCAGAGGAGAGACATAAAGTGATTCATCCAGAGCCACTATAGGTTATTAAAGTCACAGATGATGAGACAGCAGTGTCTCATGTATTTTACACACACACACCCATATATATATATATATATATATATATATATATATATATATATACACACACACACACACACATACATAAATACAGCTGCTGTGCCACAACCAAAAAACACATTTAAAAAGCCATTAAGTATTCACATTTTAGATGTTTACTAAGATCCTTTTATTATCTATTGACATTCACAATAATATTTAATATATCTATATTAAATATATATACTATAGATATACTATATCTAATATATATTATATATTAGATATATTATATTATATCTAATATATATATCTAATATATACTATATCTAATATATATTAAGCTTGCTGATATTTAAAATATCAGCAAGCTTAATATGTAGAAAATTATCATTTGTAGGTACTTTCAATTGGGAGGTGGCTGTCCCGAACCCTAACCCCTAATTTTTAACTTATGAAAATGATATTGAAATACTTTTTGCATTTTATCCCATTATTGTTTTTAAAAACATCTTTTTGGTTTTGTAAAAAAAAAAAAAAAGTGAAGTTAAAAATATATATTTTTTGTAAATTATTAAACTTTATGTGAAAAAATAAAATAAATAAAATGTCTTCCACATTTTCATGTCCCTACTGAAACTGTATGTTTTAGTCCACTGGCTGAGACTGAATTTTTAACTAAACCCCTAAATTTATGATCTGGAAATATTTGTGTGTAAACTAGGAATCTGTGTGTAACTTAAAAAGTCACTACCGAACACCATTTTTCTATAATTAAACATTTTCTTGGGAGTTGTTCCATAACATATAGTTTTTACATGTGTACAACAGTTCAGAACTGTGCTAGAAACCATGTGCTGATTAGCATCTTTGAGCTACGTTCAAAGTATCTAAAATTATTACTATCGAAACAGTCACAACTGAAACAACTGGTGAAGTTTCAGTAATGACATCATTGTTTTTTTTTGGCTGTTATCCCACAAAATTGTCACCACTGTAACCATCACAACCGAAACATGTCATCATTGTTTCGGTAGTGCTAAAATAGAACGCATAATCCTTTATTTGGGGGAAATAAACACAATTTTAGTACAGTTATGCAAATTTGTAGTATTTTAGTATGTTTTCGTTATGTTTTAGTATAAAAAAATTCTGTAATACGATGTGATCGCTACCAAAACATTACTGTCACTATCGAAAATGTGCAGTCATGACCAAATCATGGGATGTTTTGTCAAAAATAAAGTATACTGAATTATCAACCAAGTTGTTATGATAGTTTTTGGTTTATGTATATTCAAACTAATGAATCATTACGTTTTAAATGAGTATGATCAACTTTTCACCTCTACAAAGAAATAATTGGATTCAAAATAAAACAAATTTCATAAATCACACTTGAAATATTGTTAGAATAGTAATTGTTATTGATTTACCTCTGAAAAATTAAAAAAAAAAAAACTGAAAAAATATATTTAAGGAAAACGTAAACAAATTCTTAGTAGGTTAACATAACCCTTCCTATTAAATTATATATTACTGTGTTTCGGTAGTGACAAATTTGGGGGGATGGCAAATATTCCAAAACTTTCTAAAAAAAAAATACAACATGAGAATTAACTGCACAATTACTAGAAAAGTGTACGTTTGATATTATACAATTTGTATATATACAAAATTTGTGGGAAAAGACATTTCCAACTCTGGCTTTGAACTAATTCTATAGAATGGCCCATATATACACACAAACACAATTTCTACAGTTTGCAATTTAAATAAAAACAGAAACAAAAAAAGCACAATACCATTCAAAAGTCTTAATTTTGCACCACATTAGTGATGCAGTAAATGTTTATCATTTGTAATACCTATAATAGTATAACTGCAATAGTAGCTTTTTTTTTTTAACTGACTTTATAATATATTAATTCACACTCTAATTTTTCTGAATCTGAGCATTGTTGAGCCAAACTCATCTGTCACAGGACAGAACATAATCTAACAGCTCCTATTTCAGTCATAGCTCTATTTTGACCAAATGTGTAGTTACTGTCTTTTGCCTTTGTATGGCAGTGTAGTACAGTAGACAAGAAAATGCAGACAAGAACAGTTGTAAAAGGACAATTGTGTATACCTGCAAGCTCCTTGAGTCGGTCGAGTGTGGGCAGTATGGGAGGATTCCTCTGCTGTAGAAAAAACACTACCATGACCGTTAAAGAGAAGTTAGTGATCCATGCTCCTGGAATACTGCTTGTGATGCTATGAGCCCGAGCCCAGCATCGCACACTGAACACCAGATGCCGAACACGAGGGTCCAGCTGGCCATAGAGAAACAGCAGTTCTGAACTCTTCATCGCCACCCTGCACACATGAAAACATGAAATAATAATGTAAGAATAATTGAAAAACCTGTTTTAAAAAATATATATCATTTTTTGTAATTCTATCTGGTCCCACTAGGGGCACACTGCATCTTTATAAGACATAAGTTATATCATATTTAAACTATTAAGTCATATCAAAATAATCAGCTCAAATAAATAAGTGTATAAATATCTAAGCAAGTAAATACGAAAAAAAGCAGCATACGAAGCTGTCATAAAAAATACAAACCAAATCTGCTATTAATGTATGTTCTTAGAAATACACAAATATCCTGTCCCTCAGAAAAAAACAAACTTTAATATTAAATAAATGCATTTCATGTTCCTCAGTCTTTTTACTCCTGTGTTCATACATCCTCCACCATATTTCCATTAAGGGCAAATAAAGGTCTGCGTTTCTCATTATGCATATATAGTTTACACCTATGCATATATAGTTTACACCACACACATATGGAAATACCCCTCCCCAACCCACATCTCGTCCCTGGAGGGGTCTCAGCGCAACAAAAACTGCTGAACAGGTTTCTGTGCATTGCTAATTTGTCATGTTCAAAAAAGGAAGCATAAGAGTGACCTTTATTTTAAGGAAGTACAAATGGGAGTGAGAAAATAAACCGACAGCCCTTAATGCCCACATAACAATACTTTAAAAGTCTTTCGATGGGACTTACAGAGATTAACCATAACTACACTACAAGACAAACGTTTTTGAACAGTAAGATTTTTAATGTTTTTTAAAGAATTCTCTTCTGCTCACCAATCCTGCATTTATTAGATCCAAAGTACAGCAAAAACACTAAAATGTTGAAATATTTTTACTATATAGTGTATAATGTTACAAAAGCTTTTTATTTCAGATAAATGCTGATATTTGGATCTTTGTATTTTGGATCAAATAAATGCAGGCTTGGTTAGCAGAAGCTGAAAATTGAAATTTTATACATCATTCCGCAGACATTACCTGTTATTTGCAGTGAGATCACATTGAAAGCCAGAGGGCTGGTGAGCAAAACGGACGAGAGGGCATCGAGCTTGGAGAATGTTCTGGACTCCCACACATCCAGGGCCGAACTGGTCTACACATTTTCCAATGACTGAGAGGATACTCTGGGTCACAGCTCGCTCTGATGCTCCTCTCTTCACCTGGTACTCAAGAGACAGTCCTGAACCCTGTTTACAATACAATACTGCATAATTAAGGAACATTAAAAAAAAAAGTATCACTGCTATTGTTCTGGTGGTGCTTGAGGAGATTCCTCCCTTCTATGTAAAGCGCTTTGAGTGCCCAGAAAAGCGCTATATAAATGTAAATGTAAGGAATTAATTATTATTATTTGTAAAGACAATGACGGCTATTAACTTCTATATATATATATATATATATATATATATATATATATATATACACACACATACACATATATATATTTATACATATACATATACACATACACACATATACATATACATATACACACACAAATAATTTAAATATGCTGATTTGCTGTTCAAGAAACATTTTTACTATTATTAAAAATATTTTAAACAGTTAAGTAATTTTTTTAGGATTCTTTAATGAAAACAAGCATCCAAAGTTCAGCATTTATCTGAAATAAAAAGCTTTTGTAACACATACACAATACCATTCTGAAGCTTGGATTTTTTATTTTTTTACAGAAATTAATACTTTTGTTTAGCAAGGATGGTTTAAATTGATCAAGTGTGATGATAAAGACATTTAAAATGTTACAAAAGATTTCTGTTTCAGATAAATGCTGTTCTTCTGAACTTCCTATTCAAAGAATCCTGAAAATAATAATAATACATTTTTTTGAGCAGCAAATCAGAATATTACAATGATCATGTGACTGGAGTAATGATTCTAAAAATTCAGCTCTGCAATCACAGGAATAATTTACATTTTAAAATATATTCAAATAGAAAATAATTATTTTAAATAGTAAAAATGTTTCCAAATTTTACGGTTTTTTCTGTACTTTGGATCACATAAATGCAGGCTTGGTAAGCAGAAGAGACTTTGAAAAACATTAAATTCCTTACTGTTCAAAAACTTTTCCCTAGTACTGTAAAACAAATTCCTAAAACTATATGACTAACGTTCTTCTGCAGAACAAAAAAAAGACATTTTGATATACGTCTCAGTGGTTTTTGTCCACAGAATGAAAATCAAAACTACAAACATTCTTCAAAATAACATCACGTTCTACAGAAGAAACAAAGTCATTCAGGTTTGCAATGACCTAAGAATGTAACTGACAGAATTTTGTGTAAACTATCCCACTTAGTTTCAATATATTTAAAGGGATAGTTCACCCAAAAATGAAAATTACTCCATGATTTACTCACTCTCAAGCCATCCTAGGTATATATGACTTTCTTCTTTCAGACGAATACAATCAGATTAATAAAAAAAAAAAAAAAAAAAAAAAAAAAAAAAAAAAAAGTCCTTTCACTTCCACTAATTGTCACATGCACGTTCACAAAAGAGTGGCTCTCCTGCTTATGACTTAGAATGAAGGGAAACACGGTGACGAATATGGAAGTGAAGAAAGCGGAAGCGCAGAGGAGAAAGCATAACACCGATCACAAATTAGAAGTACAAAACAAGAACTTGCAAAGTAATATAAGCTAAGAGGAGACTGGTCTTCCTTTGTTGTAAACAAAAATGCTACACCTACGTCCTATATCATCTGCTGGAACACCACTCTCTCATGCACGTACGTATGAGAGTTAGCAGAAACTAGAGAGTATGGTTTATAGTTTTTCCTAATTTCAGGAGGCCTTTATTACTATCCAATGCCATTATAAAGCTTGAAAGAGCTTGGATATTTTTTAATATAATTCCGACTGTATTCATCTAAAAAAAAAGTCATATACACCTAGAAAGGCTTGAAGGTAAATCATTGGGTATTTTCATTTTTGGGTGAACTATCCATTTCAGTACTCCAAAGCACTGACCTTTTTCTGGCTTGTTGCATAAATGCCATCAAGATCCAGAATCATGTCAACATCACAGCCCAGTTTGCCAAAGCTGTTGACAGTGGATCCAAAAGGCCTGATGATGCATTCTGGGAAATATGCTCCAGCTATGTCTTGAAGCAGGGAACAAACGAGGAAACGCAGACTGACGTTCTCTTCTGTGAGCTGTAAGGCCTCTGTCAGAGACTGCAGTTGCTCATCAATCTATGGACGAAATGTAAACAGAAGATGCATATTTGAAGCTCCAGTGGATCCAGCCTAATCATATGTTTTGGTTAAAAAATTAACGTCATCCAGAGAAGACTTACACTGTCCTTCTCCGTGAGCAGCTGGGTGATTTCACCGATGGATGGAGGAGACTGGTTTTTGAACTTCGGCATGGGTTGATTGCTCGACTGACTCCCTGGCCATTTTAACGAGAGCAGGCGAGATTTAAAAGGCACTGCAGCTTCATGTTCAACAGCTGGTATATTAGTGCTCTCCTTCAATGAGGCAATGCTGTCTCTGCTGGAGAATTCAACTACTGCGTACGCTCCCTACAGAAACAGAATCACATGATAAACAACAGTTCTGTCAATTTCAGATCTTTGAGATCAAGCATCACATGACTTATAAATATCACATTTGCAAATATTCAATAGTTCTGCAACACTTACATAACTGTTGTAGAAGAAATGATTGTTGACTGTCCCATGTTTGGACAGGTAATCTAAAAACTTCTTTTCGTTGATCTTAGGCGGACAGCTGATCAAAACAGATCTTTCAGCTTGCTCTCTTCTCTCCTCTTGGATTGCTTGAAATGTTTTACTCTCTTTGGCTTTCGTGGAGAAAGAGAACAGAAGCTTGAGTTATTGGAGGTGTAATGCACATGTTATTTCCATCACTATTTTCACCATGAGATGACAACTCGGTATTTATTTTTAACATAAAATGTCAGACGAGAACACGTTTTACAGCTATCATTTCCATGACTTAACGGAGAACACTTGCTAAATGTCATGCCTACAGATCTTCAGAAAAACATATTACCGGCTTTCGCTGTTGTGTTCTCTATCTGGGGTTTGATTGCTGATGTAGTCGAAGTGAACCTTCCTTGCGTTTGAGGTTCCAATCCAAAACAAAATCTATCAAACCCTCCTAAACCCCTGAAACGTAACCTACACACGCCAAAGGAGGCCGCCATTGTTGATTTGAGACGGGCGCATGCGTACACATTGGCTCTACGGTGGCTGTGAACGGACCTGCGGTTTCGAATTGGGAAGAAACGGCAAATGTTAAACCATCGGTGCAGCCCGGAGATCACCAAATTTGAAAATACTTACTAAAAATAAGTGTTGAGGATTTTGGCTCATTTTCGAATACTTTGAATTTGTTCACTGAGTCGTTTACTGGTTTACAAGCTATGCTGTAGATATGATGTAGCCAGTCGAGTCACAGTTCATTACATTCACAAACGAGTCAGTGCATGAAAAGTGTGTAAAAATGATTTACATGCCTAAAAGATTTATACACATCGGTTCGCCAGCAGACTTCTTACTTTTCAAAAAACAACAACATTTTGAGGGTGACAGACAGAGACCGTTATAACTTAGGAGCAACCCAGAAATCCCCATTAATTCCTGTGACTCATTCACCAAAAGATTCGTTCACTGATTCGTTTAGTGATCATTTCTGCTAGTGCATGTTATGATGTCATTTACTCATTGTGGGGGGTATAACGCGTTACAAGTAACGCGAGTTACGTTATCGGATAACTTTTTTGAAGTAGTAAAGTATTACTTTTTAATTTAAAAGAAAATATCTGAGTTTTTTTTTTTCAAATAAGTTCCCATTAACTGACTGACAAGTGTCCCCATGTTGAGAAAAATCGTGAACATGCATTAATAAATCTAAATAATAAAAAACAACAACAGTGAACTCTGAATAAGACGCATACCTGCAATAATTAAATAGAAATATCCTTAATGTATTTAATCCCATTTTATTAACCAATGTCTTTGCTGCTGAACTTTGATGATCCAATTAAACCATACTAATTAGCAAATTACTTTAGATAAACATTTGTGCTTCATTTTTTTATTGCTGAAGAGTGCTTAACTTTATTGCCTACTTTTCCTTCAGCCTGAGGTTTATTTATTTTACTTTTGGTGTAAAAGGGCTTTTAAATTAGCAAAAAAAAAAAAAAAAAAAAAAAAAAAAAAGCAATCCCTGCCCAGATTTGAAAAGTAACGCAGAAGTAAAGTAATGCATTACTTTCCATAAAAAGTAACTAAGTAGTTACGCAATATTGTACAGGCAACATGCACCAGGGGATACATACTCTTTGGTCTTTTGTAGGAGGCATGAGGAAGACTTTTTCATCCAATACTGTTATCATTATCATAGTTGAGGTTATTTAGAGTATGGGGGTCATATTTTTCTGTGCTTGTTTTGTCAGTTTGACCTTAAGCCACCATGTACACCCATTGGGCTGGACATTCATATGTAGAAAGTAGGCATATATTAATCTAACTTTTTTCAGCAAAAAAAAAAAAAAAAAAAAATTGGCATTGTCTTGAGATATTGAAAAAGAAAACTGTCATATGTTGTTTGTGTTGTTTTTATAGCATTTTGAAATATGCATAAAAAGGATTATTCGCTACACTGACAATGAATGGTGTCACAAGGTAAACTGTGCCCTTGTTCTGGTCATTTCATTATTGTGCTTTCTGGGGCGGTGTGTGATGGGGCTTGAGGGGGTGGTTATTGGGGATGGTGGGGTGGGGTAGGGGGATGGTACAGAGGCTGTAGAAATCACAGAAAATACTCAGTGGAAATCACATTCCAGGGCCTGGGGCCTTTGGGAAGAGCCTTACAGGCCCTCCTGGCCTCTGGCCCCCTTTACACAATTCCCTTTCTATTTCTTTTGACTTGTGCAAATGTCAGTATTTGCATTTTTTTTCTTGCAGGGTTTTACACAGCTCATTATATGTGACCCTGGACCACAAAACCAGTCTTAAGTCGCTGGGGTATATTTGTAGCAATAGCCAAAAATACATTGTATGGGTCAAAATGATAGATTTTTCTTTTATGCCAAAAATCATTAGGAAATTAAGTAAAGATCATGTTCCATGAAAATATTTTGTAAATTTGCTACTGTAAATATATTAAAACTTATTTTTTGATTAGTAATATGCATTGCAAAGAACTTAATTTGGACAAATTTAAAGGCGATTTTCCTCAATATTTTATTTTTTTGCACCCTCAGCTTCCATATACTGAAATAGTTGTATCTCAGCCAAATATTCTTCTATCCTAACACACCATACATCAACAGAAAGCTTATTTATTTAGCTTTCAGATGATGTATAAAGCTCAATTTTTGAAAAATTGACACTTATGACTGTTTTTGTGGTCCAGGGTCACATATGACTGTTTAGGGATGGAGCGAAACTATGCAGGACAGTGGACCTCCTCAAGGGGTGGAATTGCCCACCCCTGAGAAAGAACACGAGTTAAAAAATGTAAAAATGCAGGAAATGCCAGTGGCTCAATTTTAGGACACTTATGTCATATATGCAGCATATTTTGAATTTTACATACTTGTTTGCATCAAATAAATCATAGAATTATTGATGCCTGTTGCAACGTATCTTGGGAGATACAACTCATAAAATCCAACATTATTCAAAACATTATTCAAAAAAGAGTTTTTGCTGATCATTTTTCCACTCTTTCCTGTTTTGCTTTAGGCTGTTGAATTTGCCTACATCATTCAGAAACGAGTCACGATTACTTATCTAAAAGATTCATTTAAAACATCGACTCCTTTATGAACAAGACATCCCCTTTTGCGCAAAGTCAACGGACTTCGCTAATTTGCATAAACGTTTTGAGATATACAAACACCAAAAAAGTTGTTCACCTCATAAAGAGCACAGACGTGTGGGTCTTACTTTACAGCCGTTCATAATAGTTTATGCTTTTCTTTTGTTACAAGAACGCATAACTTTTTCTCTTGCGTATCATGAAGATGAAAGCGAATGACATCCTTCTTCTTCCACGGAACATTCTGATAAAGGAGTGCGGCAAAATTAAACAGATACGTGACCTCTGAATGAGAAAATACCTCTCGGTGAAAAAAGAAAACGAAACCGCAGCTGACGTAGGCGCTGAGCGGAGGCGCTGCTCATTCCACTTATCTGTGAGCGTCAGGCTGTGAGCGCTTCAGTGGGAACTATGGACAATCAGTGAGCATGTGTCCTGCTGTGATCACACTGACCGAACGGTAAGCAAACGACTATTCTTTTATAGATAGTATATCGTTTTAGAATTTGTGTACTGCATTACTATATGTTTTCGAGCAGCTATTACGATTATTATAGTTTGAAATGTACACAGCTAGCCGGTTGATTATTGGCAGTGACTGAAAACCTTGTCAGCTGACTGTTTCTAGTCAGTGCTTCTGAGCATCAGTTATTTTTAAGCACTAATGATACATTATTATTGTTGTCGTTACACGAGTTTCTATTACTTAACTCCACAAAATACGTATTATGCGAATTTTTCAGCACTGTGAAAAGTTGGGTTTGTCTTGTTCTGTCGAAAAAGAGTGCTTAAGGATCGTGAAAATATTTTAAAGTTTGAATGTAGAAGTTTTAGGTGGTATTTGTTTTGAAGAAGAAAGCCCATCTCGGGGTTTCCCACCCCCTGAAAACCACCCCTCGCATGCAGGCAGAATAGAGCAAGCAAGCAGTTCAGGAAACTTACCTGACCACACTGTAAACATACATATGGGTGCAAAACAACATGAGTGTATCCACTAAATGACTTTAGTTAATGTCCTGTTTCTGACAATCCAACATTCTGTTGTAGGATTCAATCCAGGATGGAGTACAAAAATGAAAATGCTGGTATAGAACTGCTTCTTGCTCACATGAACATTGAAGACTTCATCCAAGAGGCAGAGAATTTCTACTGTGTTGACGAAGAGGTGGAACCAGAAGTTTCGTTTGAGGAAAGCTTCTCTCAGGAAGACATGGATGAGATTGAGGAGACGCCTCAGGATATAATCTCACATGTGCAAAGTCCTGGAAAGGTTCGTTATGGGACAGCATCTGACCTCCTGGACTTTGTAAATATGGTTTCAAACAAACCATCCTCTCTTTCAGAGGTGGGTGAAGAAATGGGCGTTCTGTTAAACAAGGTAAGCTCCAATTTTGATGCCATAACAGATGCATAACATTTACAGCTGCATGAATTCTTTACACTGTGAGATTTTAGGCTCAATTAAAACAAATCTTGTTTGTACATTATAAGGAGTGCTTACTTGTAATAGCCTTATTTTCATGAACGCCCTGTTTTGTTCCTGCAGACAGACATGGTCATTAAGGAGGGGCATTATCGCATTGACTTGGACGTGCTTCTATTTCCATGGAAGCTGACCTACAAGCCCCCAGGCCCTGGACATGTTCCCAAAGGCTCATTTGGGAAAGTCCATTTGGCTCAGGACACCAAAACGCGGAAGCGAATGGCATGCAAACTAGTAAGTCTAGGAATTCAGAGAATGCTTGTTTCAGGAATCCCAACCTTTTTTTTTTGGCAAAGGTAGTTGTTTTCACTCCACTAGGAGGTTTTAACAGACGTGACTTCCCTTCAGGGAATCTGTGTTCTTTTATAAGTAAAGCAAAAACATGTTGTGTACTGCTTGTTCAAAATACTATGCTGAAACCAAGGTAATAAGCAGGAAAAATAAATAGTTTGAGCATAAGGTCAGTCATACACTTCTCACATGAAAATATAAGAGAGAACGCACATGATACTGCGTGATGTGTTGTTGTGATGATCTTATGCACTAGCATGTGAGGCCACAAGGCTTTAAGTTTAATGAAACAATAATGGCTCTAAAAAGAGAAACGGTTCTTGTAGAAACTGCAGCAGCAATAAGAGAATATTTCGAAATAAGGAAGAGCACTTTTGGGAAATAACCCAATTTCCTTAAAATGTTTAGAGGGTCAGTGTGCAGCATGCAGCGTTTGAACAGAAACTGAGAATGGCTCTAACGCACACAGGAAGCAGACAGGAACACCCCCGTGGAAACATTCAGCCCACAGAGACAGTGTCTCAACTGTGAGGCAGAGTGCAGATGTCTAGTGGGAGAAACGTTTCATACTTGTGGTCAGTTGATCAGGTTGTTGCTGACGCATATAAAAATAGTCACCCTCTCATTGTGGCCTTTAACACTTCGATCAAACAATTAGACGTCATGGTGGTTGATGTCTGACCTAATCAAGTAATGCATCTGTTTTAGCATCTGTTCAGCAGTATGTGGCCACTTTTTAAGTCAGTCATTGAATTGTTTATTTAACCGATTTATTCGAAAATACTGATTCTTTATGGGTGAGTCATTACATAATTCACTCAACCTGTTTATTCAAAAACATTGATTTATTCAGGAATGCCACTCCATGTGTGTTTCTTTGGTTGTTGTCTGGCATAATCAAGTAATACAACTATCAACTGAGTCATTGAATTGATTATTTAACAGATTTGTTCAAAAACGCTAATTCTTTATGGGTGAGTCATTGTATTATTCACTTAACCCATTTGTTAAAAAATAGCACTTCAGTCAGGAACGCCAATCTGTTTGTTTCTTGGAGACGCTTAACGTAAGAAATTCTCTTGTCACCAACACTGGTACATGCAATAAATTCTGATGAAAAATAAAGTAAATGTAATGATAAATGTATTAATTTTACAAAACATTTGCTTAAAATTAGTTTAAAAAATGTGCATTATCCATTGACAGATCCACTGACAGATGTTCACAGATTTTGGAAATATCTATAATCGTTTAAGTATATGAATGTAATTTTAAACAGCCAAAACAGAGAAATACCGTGCTTTGGGATGTAGATTGATGTGGAGAAAAAAGTAATTTAAAGCAGTTTAACATATGGCAGCAGCATAAAAGGAAACAAGATACGATTCTTATTTCAAAACTATTTCTTCTTCGGCCATTGTTCTTTAAATAAAATAAGCATCAGCCACATACAAAATGACCAACATTTAATTTTTAGCAACTGAAAATGGATAATATTTAACAGTCTGAAAATGGAGCACTGACCACTGAAAATGTGTACATTTTAACAGTTTACTCCTGGAGCCTCATAGGGCTGAAAAACGTAAGATGCCAAAAGGAAAGTTTGTTAAGACCCAATATCTAAAAGTGCATTAAGATATCTTTAATACTTCTTGAGCTACAGGCATGCAAACTTTGTTGAAAAGACGAAAAACTTGAAAAGCGCTCTCCATTTTTGAATGGTCACCATTGGCACATAATGCAACAAAGATTGCTAAAGTCAACAGATTTTACTAATATAACTACCAATCTCTGAAAATGGCCATTTTGACCTCCCAATACAAAATAGTGGATTACTCAGTAAATATTAATCCATGACATTTAAAATTTTGGCTTTCATCCTTATACATGTGTATCTTTCTTCAGAAAAAAATATTAGCAAAATCAAAAACTTGAGCCAGGGACACGAATGACCCATTAGTATTTTGTCTTTCTCATCAAATTATTTGCATATATGAATGCTTAAATAGCATATAAGTATAATGAGTGAGCTCATTTTTGGTGCACTTCCATTATTTCTCTCCAGATTCCTGTGGAACATTTCAAGCCTGCAGATGTGGAAATCCAAGCCCGGTTCCGGCACGAGAACATAGCAGAGCTGTACGGGGCATTGCTGTGGGAGCAGACGGTGCATTTGTTCATGGAAGCGGGTGAAGGGGGCTCGGTTCTGGAGAAGCTGGATAGCTGTGGTCCAATGAGAGAGTTCGAGATCATTTGGGTCTCTCAGCAGGTTCTGCGAGGCCTTGAGTACCTGCACTCTCACAAGATTATACACCACGACATCAAACGTAAGCGCTTTTCTGATTGCATCATAAAGGATTTTTGCTGAAATATCACTGCTGTTTCCTGCCAAACAGATTGTTTATGACCACTTTACCTCAACTACTCTGAACTCAACGTTCAAAACACATTTCAAAAGAAGGGTCAAAAGCAGTTCAGTACTTTTTACGTTGCAAACCACAGGCACACAAAACCACAGTTATTTTCCCCCCAAATGCAACAAAGGTGCTCTGAAGGTAAATCAGATAATGACTTTGTGGTCGAGAAAGGTATTTAGCTTATTTGGCAGAACTTAAAATGAGGCCATCAAGAGGAAACAGCAGTGTTCAGTGATTGACAGGGCATTGGCCACAGGCTAGAGAAGTGTTTTAGTTTATGCTTCTCAAAGATGAGGAACACAACATAATTTAATATGGTGGGGTTGTGAGTGACAACATTCTGTTGCTGTTTAGTCATACGCTGGAGCCAATCAGCGCTGCAGCTCATGACTTCTCAAGCATCTGGAATTTCCAGTCAGGAGAGCAAGAGCAGGAAGAAGACAGACACTATTACTCAAATGTACTGCTTTCAAGTTCATAGTGTTCAAATTTCAGTAAGACTGAGAGAGTAACATGAAATGAGTGACCAATCACAGGAGCCTGCTTTGTGGTTTTAAGGACTTTTGGCTTGGAGAGGAAACATGTTATTTCAAGCAGTGTGAAATGTGGAGGGAGAGCAAGAAAAGGGGGTTTTGAGACATCTGATGATTTGTTTTTTAACTATTCCACCCAGCCCATGAGTAAAGACCTTACTCTGCTTCCGGTAAAAACAACACCTTGCTCTGCTTGTCCCACTTTGCGGAACAAACAGGAACTGAACAACCTATATTTAGCAGAAGTAACTGTAACATCTCAAATATTACTACACTGTCTGAATGTTGTTTTTTGCTTTGATGTGTTTTAGACATGATCTAAATTTAATCTTTCTCCCTGCAGCCAGTAATATCGTGCTAATGTCGGCCAAAGCCGTGCTGGTGGATTTTGGGCTTACAGTACAGATGAAGGATGATGTATATGTTCCTCGGGATTTACGTGGCACAGAGGTGAGTAGGATTGAGGTCACTTTGCACACTTGATTTTTCCATGTTTGGTCTGCTGCTGTGTTGTGACTAAATATTAGTTTAGTCTATATTGGGATACAATGCAGAAATTGTCAGTTCCTGATTGTGCTGGTGGCAAAGTCCTTTGGAAAGTTATAAAAATGCATTGTCTTTTGATATGTACATTTTTTAAAAGTTGATTCTGAAAGGAGATCTGAAAAGCCAGAAGGCACACACACACACTTTCCCCCCTCTTAGCTGACATTCTGTTCCCTAACAAACTCTGGGAAAGGCCCAAAAGGGACACATGCACATTAGCTGCCTCAGTGTTGACATTTTGCCCCATTCGGAAAGTCCAGCATGCCTTGTTGACCAGCACTGAATATTCCCAACATAGAATAATAAAGTTGTTTACTGTAAGGCAGTACAGTGAACAGCTCACCAGATGTTCACTAGAACATTTGCCTATTACATCAGAAGTTGTTTTTCATATTTATATCATTCAAAGTGACTGAACTGTACAAAAGCAGCCAGTCCAGTCCAGTATTCCATGCACAAACTTGAATAAAAACAAGCTAATGCAAATTTTGAGTTCTGAGCTCTTGTTTTTCTTTCTATACAGATGTACATGAGTCCAGAGCTGGTTTTATGTCGAGGACATAACACAAAGACTGACATCTACAGTCTGGGAACCACAATCATACACATGTTGAGTGGAAGCCCTCCATGGGTTAGGAGATATCCCAGAACAGCCTACCCCTCATACCTTTACATAGTGAGTGTGCTTATTGAATTTTATCAAGGTGCATTGAACTGCTTGCTCTTTTAATTGCTTGTATGTTTAATTTGTTTGTATGTATTTTATTGCAACGGTATAGGGAAAGTCCCCAAATGTGGCAAAACCTCATCGTTGAAACTGACTATATACATTAACCACAGAGCAAAACCCAGAATTGCCATGCAGGCTGATGTCATAACTTAATGACATAAACGCCTCCAATAGCACAACATATCTCATGCTGATTCTGTATCATTTTGATGTTAATTATAATAATTGTGTTTAATTTTATTCATTTCTTATTTTCTTTTTTATCATTTTTTAGTTTTTTTTTATTTATTTGTTCCATTTTAATCACTGAAAATTATGCTTATTTTATATAATTTTAATACTAATTATGATAATAAACTACTGTAACGCAAAGGATGCTAATTCTGTATAACTGCAATAATAATAATTACTATATATACAGTTGAGGTCAAAAGTTTACCTTGCAAAATCTGCAAAATGTTAATTATTTTACCAAAATAAGAGGGATCATACAATTTTGCATGTTATTTATTATTTAGTTACTGACCTAAATAAGACATTTTACATAGAAGATGTTTATATATAGTCCATAAGAGAAAATAGTTGAATTTATAAAAATGACTCTGTTCAAAGGTTTATGTACACTTGATTCTTAATACTGCGTTGTTACCTGAATGATCTGAATTGATCTGAACAGTTAAACTGTCTAGTGTTCTTCAGAAAAATCCTTCAGGTCTCACAAATTCTTTGTTTTTTTCAGCATTTTTGTGTATTTGAACCCTTTCCAACAATGACTGTATGATTTTGAGATCCATCTTTTCATAATGAGGACAACTGAGAGTCTCATATGCAACTATTACAGAAGGTTAAAACGGTCACTGATGCTCCATAAGGAAACACAATGCATTAAAAGCCAGGGGGTGAAAACTTTTAGAATTTGAAGATCAGGATAAATTTAGTTTATTTTGTCTTTTGGAAAACAGTCTTCTGTAGCTTCTGAAGAGCAGTACTAAATATAAAATTATTAATATTTAGGCAAAATAAGAAAAATCTTCATTCTGTTCAAAAGTTTTCATCCCCCGTCTCTTAATGCATTGTTTTTCCTTCTGGAGCAACAGTGAGCGTGTAAACCTTCTGTAATAGTTGCATATGAGTCCCTCAGTTGTCCTCAAAAAGATGCATCTCAAAATCACAGTCATTGTTGGAAAGGGTTCCAAAAAACAAAAATGCATAAAAACCAAAAATTTGAGGGACCTGAAGGATTTTTCTAAAGAACATCGGGCAGTTAAAACTGTTCAGGAAAAACAATGGACTCCTGAACAACTATCACTAAACAAAAAAAAAAAAAAAAAAAAAAACAGCTGTGGATCATTCAGGTAACAACACAATATTAAGAATATTGTGCAACGTAAATGTCTTTTATGTGAAATGTGAAATAATTCTTTATTTTATTTACAAAGCTTTTTTTAATTTCTTTTTTTAAAGCCACTATAAAGCAAATGATCACAAGATAAAACTTGTGATGTCAAGTTCTTCTTTCGATTGCGAGCAATTTCCAAATATCTCTTTTATTTAAAAAAAAAATAATAATCTAATATCAGCGGTTTAAGCTTCCTCTATGTGTTGCAGAATAGTTTGTGTGTTTCAGTTTGAGAGCTGCCCATGTAATGGATGCAGACTGAAAGCTTGCTCTATAAAAAAATTACTTTTGTGAAGCATTTGTACCGCAGTCCAACTGGTTTCAGTTCCCTTTTCACACACCACAGTTCCTTTTCATGTAAATGAATGTAAATTCATGTACAGTGTGCATTGCACCTGTACCACTATTGATTTTCACAATCTCTGTTTGCAGATCCACAAACAGGCCCCTCCTCTAGAAGACATACCTGAAAGCTGCAGTCCCGCGATGCGGAGGCTCCTGGAGCATGCGCTCGAAAGGGTGCCCGCGCTGAGAAGCTCTGCCACCGAATTACTGAACGAGGAGGCCCTCCATCCTTCTCGGGATGACCAGCCGCGCTGTTGGAGTCTGGATTCTGCGCTGGAGGAAGGCACACATCCAATGCTGCGACAGCACAGTCAGCTGTCAGACAGCACCCAAGGTACATCACACAACATACACGTACAGTTGGGTCAAAAGTTTACATACACCTAGTAGAATCTGCAAAATGTTAATTATTTTACCAAAATAAGAGGGATCGTACAAAATGCATGTTACTTTTTTATTTAGCACTAAACTGAATAAGATATTTCACATAATAGACGTTTTAATATAGTCTACAAAAGAAAAAAAAGAAAACATAATGCATTAAGAGCTGGGGGGTGAAAACTTTTTGAATTTGAGGATCAGGGTAAATTTAACTTATTTTGTCATCTGGGAAACTTGTAAGTATCTTCTGTAGCTTCTGAAGGGCAGTGCTAAATGAAAAAAATACGATATTTAGGAATCTTTATTCTTTTCAAAAGTTTTCACCCCCAGCTCTTAATGCATCGATTTTCCTTCTGAAGCATTAGAGAGTGTTTGAACCTTCTGTAATAGTTGCATATGAGTCCCTGAGTTGTCCTCAATATGAAAAGATGGATTTCAAAATCATACAATCATTGTTGGAAAGGTTTCAAATACACAAAAATGCTGATAAACCAAAGAATTTGTGGACCTAAAGGATTTTTCTTAAGAGCAGCAGGCAGTTTAACTGTTCAGGACAAACAAGGGACTCATGAACAACTATCACTAAACAAAAAACACAGGTGTGGATCATTTAGGTAACAACACAGTATTAAGAATCAAGCGTATGTAAACTTTTGAACGGGTTCATTTCTTTTGGCCTAAGTGTGTAAATGTCTTTTATTTGAAATATCCTATTCAGGTCAGTACTAAATTAAAAAAATAACATGCATTTTGTATGATCACTCTTCTTTTGGTAAAATAATTAACATTTTGCAAATTCTGCAAGGTGTATGTAAACTTTTGACACTTTACTCTATACAACATATATCAAATTCATTTAATTGCATGCTTGAGATCCTTTACTCTTCTATTTTCAGATTCATCCTTGTACACTGAGGATTCTGGGCATTCTAAGAAGAAAGGTTCCCTCTATATAGATCTGGGCGCCTTGACTGGCTACTACAATCTGGTTAGAGGGCCACCATCTAGTGAATATGGCTAGTTAAGATGGAGTTTTGCTGAGGACCAATGCGGTACTTGTATAGTTTGCATTCATATACATGCTGTCAGAATTGCATAGATGAATCCGTTCTGTGGAGCCAAATTAATCCACAAGATGATTCAGCATACACTGTATGGACAGTATGAGGATAGTCTATACTGATTGGACATGAGCTGTCCAATTAGAGATGGACTTCTTGAAGAGAACACAAACGTGTGGTTTTTATTGTTTGATGAACAGTTTGTAAGGTGTAGTTTTGTTAATGCAGTTCCTTGTCTGTGTTTCAAGAGCTTGAATATATAACCCATGACATACATACTGGGGATGCACCAATGTTAAAACTCTTGACAGTACAGATAAGCCTATGTTATGGCGGATAAAAATGGCTGGTGTTAAAATTATACACTATTTTGTTTAAACAAAAACATTGTAAAGAACAGTATGAAAATGTATATTCATTTTTAGACTTGCTAAAAGCTACCTTGAACAGTGATTAAATGTGTTTTAAAAGTTAACTTAAAAAAACTTTTAAAAACAAACTACATATGATGCTAAATGCAAAAAAAAAAAAGGTAATCTAAATGCAAAAATATGGGAAAATTGTATTGGATTTTCATTAGTGACTTTGTGGATCCCTAACACAGAATAATATTTCCTAATATTGTTTGTCATATATATAATTGAAAATCACTGTAGCTGTGCTAAGTGTATTGATTATGTATTTCATATATGATCACATAAGGGGCGGGCCCTAATGAGAGTGCTTTAAAATACGCTGAAATATTCATGAAAATGATTGATATTATACTAGATTATTATTGCTTAATGTTTTTCTATTTCTGATTTTTAACCATAGCAGTGCTATGAATGGTAAGAACATATGCATCTCCAGTAAACTATAAAGGCAGGCCTGTGTTTTTGGAAACTATATGTGTTCTGACCTACATTTGTAGGTCTTTTGTTGTTTGTTGTTGTTGAAATATTACGCAAAATGTGTGTCAGTCTATTGAATTGAATATTTGACCACTGACATTGGTCTGTCTGTACAATTTGTAATTCGTTTCAGTAAATAATGTCAGTTTTTGTTTTTGTTTTTGATGCATCTGTGCAATCCCCATATGAGTGCATTGTCTTTAAATAGCTATACCTGAGATCCCTTGCTAATACAACAAAAAATAAGAGTTGCCAAAAGCACACTACAGCAATTTATTTCTCTAGGAAGTGTTTTTAGATAATATGGGAACTTATCTCAGGGTTTTATTCCCATGGAATGTGTTTTTGTTGAGTAGTTGCAATGCAAGACAATTAAATGTGCACTCAGACAAAAAATGTAATACGTCCTCCAAACAAACCTAATGTTTTTAATGAATAAAAAGTGATTCCATAAACCTACTGTGACAGCAAAGCATTTAGTTGTCTGTACATCTGTACGAAAGAGCTCTAGTCTGCATATTCATGTCTAAAAAAATAAACAGTATTTGTAAAATCAGCATATTTTCAGCTTTTCATGTGTTGATAGGTTGGATAAATATTATTTTATCTACTTTATCAAACTTATATTCTAAGGTTGTAATTTCAAAAAAGTACATTTGGCTGTTTCAAGCAATGAACAGTTCTTCATAAGTTTCTTAGTCATTCTGGAAAAACCAGGGAGTCTGTGTGTGATATGTGATAGTATCACGAGACGAAAAGTATCAAATGATAGTATAAAAAGACAAAAACTGACCTCTGTTTTTACAATACTTGGGGGAAGTTATAAAATACATGAATGTACTAAAAAAGATGAATAATGTGTGATTCATCACTTGGAAAAGCATTACATGTGTGGTGGAAGTGTCGATCCAGGCCATGTTTATAAAACCAAGTGTAAAATAGAAATAAAAAAATTCTGATCAATAATAATGATAACTATATGCCATTAAGTGCTTAAATTCAAATTCTTTTTAAGGGACTAAAAATTCTGTGCAATAAAGGTCAGGACATTATCTACTTCATGACTTTCAGTACGGAAAACAAAGGTGTTTTAGGGTTTCTGCACACAAAGTTACATAAAAGTTACAAGATAGTATATTTAAATGATTTCATGACGCATTGCACAACTATTTCCATGACACACCAGACATTATGCAATCAAATCAGAAATTATATCATATCAGTATATTTTTTCATATATTAACATAAAAGTAGTTTGATTACACGATGACACATGCTTAGAGACAGAATGCTTCACTATCATGGCAAGTTGCTGCTAAGCTTCAGTAAAGTTGAAATCACACTTCACGAGAAGCAACGCAATCACACATGCTTACTATTTCCACGCAGTGACACTGAAATCAAAAGTGTCATTTCTTGAGAAAAAGAGAGCATGGTCAGCAGAGCTCAAGCAAGGAAGTGGGTTTCCCCCTTTGCCGATAGGTTCTGCCTTTGAAGTGAAAGGTGGAGGGGGTGAGACAGAGACTGTATTCCCTGACCTTTATAATTCACAGCGAGAGATCAAAACTTACTGTAAAGGGACAGAATTTCTACAACATGTCAAAGATGTGTCACTATCAGTAGTAACTATCTACACCCAAATGCCCACACAGACAATCATATTTACTTGTTTATCGAGATGGGGGCATTTTTCGACTTCTATTAATTCATAGTAAACTAGTGATTTGTTTTTTTCTTTTTTGTCTGCTAACCCTAAACCTCACAGAGGGCATTTTTTGAATTTTGCAATGACATTAGGGTATTATTTTAACCCTATAAAGCCTGTATCATATTTGACACACACATTTCTAAGGCCTCTAAATTATGAACATGATCAAAATATTACCATAGAACCTGTTGTACATAATCTACTACATGCCTTCTGTACTCTACTAAAAGGACTTGCTGAAAAATCATGAACTATCAATCATAGAGTTGCATGCAAAAGTTTGGAAACCCCTTGCAGAATCTGTGAAAATGTTCAAAAAAAAGAGAGATCATACAAAACGCATGTTATTTTTTTTATTTAGTACTGTCCTGAGTAAGATATTTTACGTAAAAGATGTTTACATATAGTCCACAAGACCAAAAAAAAAAAAAAAAAAAAAAAAAAAAAAAAAAAAAAAATTGCTGAAATTATTAAAATAACCCCCTTCAAAAGTTTGGGAACCCTTGGTTCTTAATACTGTGTGTGGATGATCTAAGACTGTTTTTTTTTGTTTAGAGAAAAAATCCTCCAGGTCCTGCAGATTCTTCAGTTTTCCAGCATCTTTTGCATATTTAAACCCTTTCCAGCAGTGACTGTATGATTTTGAGATCCATCTTTTCACACTGAGGACAACTGAGGGACTCAAACAACTATTTAAAAAAATTCAAAAATTCAGATATCTTCGTTCTGTTCAAAAGTTTTTACCCCCTGTTCTTAATGCATTGTGTTTCCTTCTGGAGCATCAGTGAATGTTTGAACCTTTTTTAATAGTTGTGTTTGAGTCCCTCAGTGTTTGAGTCCCTCAGCTGGCCTTAAATAAAACTTTTTTCTTCTATTTCTATACTATATGAGGCTGATGTTCTATTTCTATACTATATAAGCCTGATGTCAAATATGAAACTTCATTAAGGAACCGAAAAAAAGAAAAAAAGAAAGAAAGAAAGAAAGAATATACAGCTGCAAGTTTTAAAAAAAACATTGGAGGGAGAAGTGGTAAAGCTGATGATGCTTTGAACGCAGCCAGCAAATAATTGAATAATTGAATTACTATAGCAGCACCTTGTGGACAGTTTTGGTACAATTACTTAATTATTTCATTTTGGGCACTGTTTTCCTTCATTTTTTCACTTATATTCTAGGATATATATATACAGTTTTATCAAAGTGTGCTAACTATGAAATGCAAAACTAATAGTTAGTAAGATAATCCAATAGGTACCCCTGGTGAAAAAACCAGCATATGCTGGTAGGTATGTTTTGATGCTGGGATGCTGGTTAGGTAGGTTTTGATGCTGGTTTAAGCTGGTCCTTTGCTGGTTTATGCTGGTCCTTAGCTGGTTCATGCTGGTCCTTGACCAGCAACATGACCAGCAAAAACCAGCAAAGGACCATCTTAAACCAGCTAAGGACCAGCATAAACCAGCAAAGGACCAGCTTATACCAGCATCAAAACATACCTACCAGCATATGCTGGTTTTTTCACCAGGGACACATTTTAAGTAATGTAATCAGATTACTTTTTTGATTACTTTTAGATTACTTTTGACCTAACTTGATTCTCACGTTCATTTAGATAGGACAATATTGTACCATATTGATATAAAAATGCCAAAAAATACACAACTCGCAAACTTTTGTTGATTATTGCTGCTGAAAATGCTCAGTTATTGTCATGTTTTGGGCTGTACTTATAGGTCGGACAAGGAAAACATTTGGAGTACTAGACTGCCAAAAGGTATAACAAATCAAGGAGAAGAGTGCAAAAAAGGCGTTTGTGGTTGGCCAAACTGAACCAGAATTTCCAGGGCAAGAGTCTTGACAACATTCGTGTTTGTTCTTATAATTTCCGGTCAGGTAGGTGAAATATTAAGCTAATATCTAAATTAACACTCCTTATACGTACCTTTACCACATGTTAACCTTAGTTTCTCAAAATATTGCGCCCCCTGCTGCTTACAAAGTGCTTCTCTATATGATTTAGTAATTTCCATATGTTTTTTTTTTTTTTTTTCTGTGGTTTATACAACATAAATGAGCAGAAACACGTATTCAGTACTACATTAATATTAATTATTTTGTGAACATGAATTATTATGTGAACATTACCATCATCAGAAAACAGTGAACAATGTGCAAATGTGATACATAATATTTATTTTAAAATCTCAGGTGTCCTTCAAATTTAAAATATAAAAAAGGAAGATTAGGTAGAATCAGTTGTGCAAACAACATGGAATCATGCAATCAATAAAAAAGTAGTTGTAGTCTGATTCAGAGTATTTTAAAATGAAATTTAATCTAATTACAAGGACTTGATTTTGGGTGTCTGATTACGTAATCCAGATTACATATGCCCAACTCTGGCATTTAGTATGCATAATTACAGCCTGCATCTGTTTGTTTCTACCAATAAACACTAAAGTACCACAATATCATACCATTAAAATAAATCAGTAACACATAAATCCCCGATCCCAAATACACAGCACATTTCACATATCTATTTTACTTGACAAACCCATTTCCGGCCTTGGCGTCTCTGCTAACAAGCCAAGGAATTGAATCAGGTGTATTTGATTAACCAGGCATCCTAACTGGTGCAAACTCAGAATATAACAGCTTTTGTCCAGAAGGGGGCAGAACGAGACTGTTTAATGCTGCAAAGATTTCATGTTATGTAGGCCAGATATTCACAATCATCACAACCCAGATTTGGCACATTAACCTACTAAGACGTTTTTACATTAAATTTTGTAATTTAATAAATCAAAATCTTGTGCTTCAACTAATCGCTATTGGAAATATAGTATATTTAGAGTATAATATAATTAGTAATATTACATGTATTATCAGTATAATGTTTATATATAAATTACCTAAATTACATTTTAATATTTTGCCTATTGAGATTTCATGATCCAAGCTGAATTGTTTAGTTTACTGGAAAAGAGACCGAAAAAAAGACAGACAGAAAGAATGAAAGAGAAAGACCACTTGTTTCCCCCCCTTCTAACAGGACTCAGACAGATAGCCTCTGGTGTGGCACCACTAATGTTAGTGTGCGCTACTGTATACAAAGGGCCATTCTTTACAAACACAGCAAACCAGAGCTGCACTGTCCTCTAATCTTCCCATCTCCAGACTGTACAAACAGATGATAGTTATTACTTTTCATAATTCATAGTCCTTTTCTCTTGAAACACAGTACCCTGCAGTCATGGTGTCCAGAAATATGTGCTTGTGTACAGATGCACTTTCACACCTATCTAAGAAAATGCTGATCTATGTTTATTGCATTTTTTAGTCTCTCATACTGAATTTGTTTTTTTTTTTTTTTTTTCTTATTTGGATATCTGCTTCTGCATGGAAGTTTTTATAGTGATTTAAAGAAATCTGTATAGTTTGCTGTGTGCTGTATGTAATTTCTAGATTAATCATTCTTTACTGGAAATAGTTTATGTGATGACACAGAGCTTGTTGGCGCTGTTAGCGTGTTGATTTAGTTCTCAGTGAGTCAGGCTATGACACACGCATGGCACCCCTCTTAGCCTGGTAATGGCATCATTCCTGGCACTGTTAACATTTGGACAGAGATTTGGCATGGTCAGGAATTTCTTGTTCAATTTATATGGTCTTTTATGCACATTTGCTTCCACTTTGTTGCTGACCCTCTTTACAGGCTTCATTTGAGCTGGTGTTGGTTCACCATACAGGCTACAATGCAGTAAAACACAATGGTTACTAAAGACAGGAAGAAAATCAGCTTTATGCACATATTGAAAGACATGCGCATCCTCAGGAAGTAAAGTTTATTATAGATTTCCTTCTACAACATGACTGCGTTGTGTTGATGATGGAAACTCACCATTTACACTCTTTGTCGTGTTGATGTGGTTTTCTACACATCAGGAACTGCAGATGGTTTTCTGCACACCATTCTTCACACCATTATATACCCGCTTTGTTGTTTCTAACCAGTCACAAAAACTGATTAAATCCTTTTTTTTTTTTTTTCCTCACACCTTATTTTTCCCGTAAGAGCAGGCAGGGCATTTGTAAACTTTATGAGTTTGGCTTGCAGCCTCATCTGCGTCCAGCTATTTTTAGCTTGATATTGCAAATTGGTGTGTTTTACCGTATTATTTTAATGTATTATCTTAATTATAAACACAGTAGTGCAAACAGTTTTACCGTTTACTGCACGTTGTTATTCTTCTTGTTATTTCCCTATAGTGGATAATGAACCAGACGTCTCGCCCATAAGCTTACTTCCGCATTTAAGAATAAGGTGGATAGAAATATACAATTATTTATTTATATTTTTGTCCATCATATGCACAATGAAATAAATTATTTTAAATAATTGTAAATATTTTTTAAGTACAGAGACTGAATTTTTATACTGTGTTTTCTTATAAAACGTGCTCCAATATGCATATATACTGCCGTTCAAAAGTTTGGAATTTTTTATGTTTTTTAAAGACGTTTTTATTCTCATTAAGGCTGCATTTATTTGATCAAAAATACAGAAGAACAACCCAGTAATATCGTGAAATATTGCAATTTAAAATAACGGTTTTGTATTTAAATATATTTTAAAATATAATTTATTCCTTATAATTTACTAAACAAATCTAACTGATTCAGTGAAGAAAAACACTGATTCAGTACAGAAATTCCACTGATTTACTAAAAGAAATACCAATAAATATAATAAAAATAATTTACTAAATACCTCTGCGGTACGATTGGTACATCTGATTGGCCAAAGAAATACCTCTGATTCACTAAAACAAAATACCACTAATTTACTAAAGGAATATCACAGATTAATTGAGGAAATACCATAGATTCGGTATAGAAATTCCACTGATTTACTTAAGAAATACCACGGATTCAGTACAGAAATACCACAAATTTACTAAATATCACTGATTCAGTAAAGAAAACCCACTGATTCAGTACAGAAATTCCACTGATTTACTAAAGAACAGTTATTTATTGCAAGTTATTGTCAAGTTATCAGTTATTTATTGCAAGTTATTTTAAATTGCAATATTTCATGATATTACTGGGTTGTTCATTTGAATGGTAGTGTATATTGATACAAAACATTTTTATTTTGATATATATATATATATATATATATTCAAAATAAAAATGTTTTGTAACAATATTCAAATGCTGGGGGTCCGTACATTTTTTCTTTCATACTTTTTTTGTTTTTGTTTTTGAAGTATATTAATATTTTTACTCAGCAAGGATGTGTTAAATTAATTTAAAAGGTGATAGTAACATTGTTACATTGTTATTCTTTTTTGAATAAATGATCTTTTTTATTTTTTATTTATCAAAGTGTCCTAAAAAAGGTATCACATGTTCCAAAAAAAGAGTTAAGCACCACAACAGTTTCCAACACTGATTATAAATCAGCATATTATATAAATTTCTAAAGGGTCATGTGACATTGATGACTGCAGTAATGATGCTGAAAATTCAGCTTTGCATCACAGCAATAAATTAAAATGTAAAGTATATTAAAACAGAAAACAGTTATTTAAAATTGCAATCATATTTCACAATATTACTGTTTTTTTTTGTATTTTTTATCAAACAAACACAGCCTTGAGCAGAGGCTTTAAAAAAAAAAAAAAAAAAAAAAAAAACTATAAAAATCTTACTGATCCCAAAACAAACTTTTGAACAGCAGTGTATATTATATTGTATTATATTATATATAAATACACATATATTTTAAACTTAAAAAGGCAAGAACATTTAATTTGGCCATGATTCAGTATACAACCTCCAAAAAAGGCAAAGGGATTACGAAACTAACAAAATGAAACCTAACAAACATGTAAAGGGTAAACACAGCTGCAATAGTTCATAATTCAAATTCTTTAGACCATTTTTATCATCATCTCTGGACAGGCTAAGAAGCTAAATCTGGGAATTAGTTTATTTTAAGATGTCTGAACATGCTCGAAAATAGGTGATCTCTTTGTAAAGCTGCTTTGGAGCAATATGCATTACGCAAAGTCCTGCAAAGCGTAAGAACAAAAAAATATTCTGAGGTGTGCACATATTCTAGATTTTTGTTCGTCAGCTCTAAGCGTCCTTTTCAAGATTCAAATCCCCTCGGTTCACTAATACATTACATTTTACATCCCTCCAGCTTGACACGGAGCAGAGCTGTGCCACGGTGGTCTTAGAAACACAAGCTAACAGAGAACTGGGTTTCCTCCACGTGTATTGACTTAAGCTTATGAGACATTACAGGACTTCAATCCATCCACTGACATAAAAACCCACCGCAGGATCCTGAGAGAAATGGGATACTCTAAACAGACGTTCATCTAACACACTGTGCTAACAGGAATCTCTCTCTCTCTTTCTCCTCGCTCACGCTTACAGATACATACACACAGAGATACAAAGGTCTCTTTCTGTGACGGGCCGAGGGCTGAAGTTTGATGTTTAATAACTGCGGTATTTTAATGCTGTCTGTGCTGACGGTGCAGTGGGTTTCTGAGGCAGGATAATGACAGGACTAAAACACTACCTGTGGATTCCTGAGGTATTGAGTTCTAAAGCGCCGCTACGAGGTCAGTCGTCATGTGTTTCTCACAGTAACACTGCAAACATCTCAGCCAACTCTGATCAGAACTACAGTAGATGTGTATCTCGGCAGGATTAGACGTGGAGCCGAGGAGACTGTGGTAACTGGGATCAATACAGTGTGGAGGCCTCTGAGAAACTCTGGGCCTCATTCATACATAAACAAACCTCCTTACAAGAGTCTCAAACACTTGTTTTGATTATGTTTTTTTGCAAGGCTGTGATATTTATGTATCCTTAAACATAAAGTACAGCTAAAACGACAGAAATCCCTGATTTAAAAAAATATTAGTCTCAGTGTTTATGGTAAAGAAACAAAATTATATTTAATCTTTAAGAATAGCAATTTTTAAAAACGTATCGCTGTGGTTTATTTATATTGACTATAAAGAGAAGGAAGAACAGGACACACAGGTCGTGTTAGGTCATTAGGATACGTTGCAGGCCAGACTCAAACCTGTATATCCAGTAGAATTAAGGCTGTTGTGTGTCTACAGCGCATGCATTACTGCTGCACCACTGACAAAAGGATCGTATATTGGACTGTAAAATATTCAATTTTATTAGTAACAAAATTTTCAGTGACAATAATACAATGCTAACTAATCAATTTTAGCAACGTGAAATATGAAAGCAATATGAAAATCTGCAGGAGCAAAAAGAGCAAGAGAGATGTTCATAAGAGGGCCAGGAAAAAAAAAAACCATTAACATAAAACCATAACCATACATTTATTGTGTGTATTTTGCATGCATTCAATGATTTCTTTGTTTATTAGAATAGTTACCATAATTAATATGTAAGGTTACATACACATAATGTTCAATGTTGGTAAGATTCTTAAAAATGTTTTATGAAAAAAGTCCTTTTTACTCACCAAGGTTACATTTATATGATTAAAAATAACAGTAAAAGTGTGAAATATTATTACAACTTAAAATAACTGTTGTCTATTTTAATATATCTTAAAATGTAATTTATTCCTGAGAATTTATTGTGCTGCTTAATATTTTTGTGAAAAGCATGACACATTTTTTTCAGGACTCTTCGATAAATACTTAGTTCAAAAATAAACATTTATTTGAAATAGATTTGATCCAAAGTACAGCAAAAACAGTACAATTTAGAAATATTTGTAATATTTACAATAACTTTTTTTTCTATTTGAATATATTTTAAAATGTAATTTATTCCTGTGATTTCAAAGCTGAATTGTTAGCATCATTACTCCAGTCACATGATGCTTCAGAAATCATTCTAATATTCTGATTTGCTGCTCAAAAAACAAAAAACAAACAAACAAACAAACAAACAAACAAAAAAAAAACGTATTGTTATTATTATGTTGAAAACATCTGAGTAGAATTTTTTTCAGGTTTCTTTGATGAATAGAAAGTCCAGATGATCAGCATTTATCTGAAATTTATCTGAACATAATAAATGTCTTTATCATCACTTTTGATCCTTTAAAACATCCTTGCTAAATAAAATTATTAATTTCTATAACTTCTTTCCAAAAAAAAAAAAAATATCATACTGACTCCAAGCTTCATCAAAGAATCCTGAAAAAAATTACTCAACTGTTTAAAATATTGATACTACTACTAATAATAATGTTTCTTAAACAGCAAATCGGCATATTAGAATGATTTTAAGGATCATGTGAAGCTGAAGACTGGAGTAATGATGCTGAAAATTTAGCTTTGATCACAGGAATAAATTACATTTTAAAATATATTCAAATAGAAAGTAATTCTTTACATCAATTTAACATATCTTTGCTGATTAAAAGTATAAAAGCTTGAAAGAGCCAGAACATTTTTTAATATAACTCCGACTGTATTTGTCTGAAAGAAGAGTCATAAACAACTAGGATGGCTTGAGGGTGAGTAAATCATGGGGTGATTTTCATTTTTGGGTGAACTATCCCTTTTAACTATCCCTTTTTTTTATTCCTTAATACCCCAAACATTTGAATGGAAGTGTATTTATTTATTTATTTATTTATTCATTAAAATTAGACGTAAGTGAGAGGTAAAGCTGAAGTCTTAAAGTATTAAGTCTGCATCAGCAAGTGAGCATCCTGATGCTTAATGACCTTTGACCTCTCAGTAAGGTGGTGGCTTTTTCATGCCTGTCAGACAGCGTGTGTTCACAGAGACCGGTCAGTAGGCAGCCATTGTGTCTCTGTGTCCTCTGGGTTAATCCCAGCAGGCCACCCACAGGCCTCAACATATAGACTATTCTCTCTTGTCATGTCTATCTGTCTCCTACTATGACTCCTTTATTCAGTTTCTTTATTTCTCTGCTTGTGTGTTTCCCTTTTATTTTGTCTCCTTAATATGATGAAAACTACTTAAATTAGACCAAATATCCTCCACCGTCAAATGTTAGACATGTGATTCCCCACATCATATTAGAGGCTATTTTCTGCTCCATAATATGGTTTTAAACAAAAGTACTCCGCTTATTCTAGTTTTAAAGGATATATCACAATAACTGTTTTTTCTATTGTGTCCATTTAAAAACTGCCTGAATGTTCCTATTTTGGGTTTGTCCTTTACTCAAATCTATTAAAATAACTAATTAAACCTGCTAATAATACTGCTAATTAAAACTGCTAATAATAATAGTAATAAAAATGTTTCTGGAACAGCAAATCAGCATAATAATATGATTTCTGAAGGAACGTGACACTGAAGACTTAAGTAATAATACTGAAAATTTAGCTTTTTTGTAATCTATATTCAAATAGTTAACAGTTTTTTTTTTTTTCAAAATGTTACTGTTTTTGCTGTACCTTGGATCAAATAAATGCAGGCTGGGTGAGCAGAAGAGACATCTTAAAAAAACATTAAAACTCTAACAATACTTTTGACTCGTAGTGTATATAAAGAAGAGCAAAGAAAATTAAATCATACAATGCAGAATAAAGTTCAAGTTTAGCATAGATGTACTGCTCCAGTGACTTTTGACCTCTCATTTTCCCCACTATGTTTGCTTACGACTGTGTGTGAGTTAGAGAGATGATGGCAGAGCTGTTTATCTCACTCTAACCTGTCCAATCTTTCCAGGTCTGTTTGCTCACGCTGACACATAACACTGCCACTAATGGCTAATGACCGAATGATAAACGGATGCGTGCACGCTCGCACACACAAACACAAAAATATGCGAGGAAGACTAATGTGAAAAGCCACAGTGCAAACACACACAAGCACAGCCTCTGTTTATCGTCTATTGTCCAAGGGGCTTCTGTTTTTTTCACAGAAGCATGAGAAAGAAGATGGATATGTTTACATATTCGGCGACAGCCTTAAACACATTGTTTAAAATAGCATCTGTGGGATAATCTCCCAAAAGTCACCACAGATAGTACAAGGAAATATCAAGCATCAAATGCAGATTAGAACTTCATTCATTAAATCGAGTTGTAGTAACATTCTAACATAAGATCATTGAAAACAATACAAACGTAGACTGCAAATTGACTGCAGCTTCAGACAGAAAGGAACTGAACAGTAATGGTAGTGAAACATCAAAAAGCACCATTTACGATTACAGGGCAGATTATTAATTTATAAATAATTATTTTCATGCATTTTCTTGCGAAACAACCTCAAATAGAGCATGATTTGTAAACTTTCAAAACATTCTGATGTTTGCATCACATAATCAGCTCTATATGTGTGTTTTTTCTGATGTTGTAAACTTGCTCAGTAGCTCACTCGGTACAACATTGTATCCTCAAGTAAGGATTCGAACACAGGACGTCCGGAGCGCAACGGTGCTGTATGTTGGTGCACTGCCCACAAGGCTATCAGAGCCAACAACCCACCAATAAAATTTCTCTCATTAATTACTCACCCATGTTGTTCTAATCCTGTAAGACCTTTGTTCATCTTCGGAACACAAAATAAAAAAAAAATTTGTAATGAAATCCGAGAGTTTTCTGACCCTGCATAGACAGCAACGCAACTGATTTTCAAGCCCCAGAAAGGTAATAAGGACATGTTAAATACAGTTGCTATTTCTGTTTTCTTTGCTCACAAAAAGTATTCTCGTAGCTTCATAAAATTAAGGTTGGACCACTTATGTCACTTGGACTATTTTATCGATGTCCTTACTAACTTTCTGGTCCTTGAACATGGTAGTTGCTTTGTGTTCTGAAGATGAACGAAGGTCTTACAGGTTTGGAATGACATGAGGGTGAGAAACTAATGACAGAATTTTTTTAATTTTTGGGTAAACAAACTGTTTAATCTCTTAGCACCACTCATCAGACTTTTAGAGTACATTGACCAAATATAATGTTGATGTCATTAAACCTCTATGAGGACTTTGTTAGAGCATAAAACATGCCACTTCCTGTTGCTAGTGGGTAACACTATGGCTATAATTGAACATGGTCATGGGCTTGTGTTCAGGACAGAACTTTTATCAAACGTGAATTTTCGTGCAGATTGGACATTGTATGCCTGAATTATAACAACTTCCTTTTTCATAGCGAACATCAAAGTTTGTCAGGCCGCCACGGACACGCCCTTTAACGAAAACTCAAAATCGTCACAATTTAACGTCACAAAGGGCTTTAGATTACACTGAACAAATTTGGTGTTGACATGGGTAAATCTTTAGGAGTATGTTTGAATATGCCTGAAAGTAGCAAAAATGGAACAAACTTACTGAGAAAATTCAAAATATCAGACTTCCTGTTGGGTTTCGGACTTCGTACTGCAGGACTTTTTTGTAGGTATTGATGTGTTACATGTGTTTACCAAATTTTGTACATGTATGTGAAACATAGCTCGAGGGGCACTTCGTTGAAATTTTATAGGTGGCGCTATCGAGCCATTTTGACCTACTTCTGAAACTCATATCAGATGTAAATTTTCACCACTTTTGGTGTGCGTGCAGTTTTCATGAGTTTTCAAGCATGTTTAGGCCCTCAAAAATGCAATTAATTTTGAAGAAGAAGATAAATCGGAGCAATTCCAACCGGTGCTTTGGGCCCTAATAAAACGTTGCCAGATTCTGTTTCTGATAAAACTAAACACGCAACATTAGGGCAATTCACTGGACATTTAGCCTTGAACGTGTCTTGAAACATCAACACAGGCATGTTTTTCCAATTAGCCTGAATTTTTTCCTTCACTTAAAAATTACATGATCAGATTTAAAGACATTTTATCTAGTAGCTCAAAAAAAAACCCTTTATTTACTCATCCTTGTGTCATTCCAAACCAGTATGTGGAAGAGAAGAAAAGATATTTTGAAGAATATCTCAAGAATGTCTCATTGTATGGGCTAAAACAAATATCTTGCTTTGTGTTCCAGACTATAAAGTCAGTCAGATTTGGACCAACACGAAGGTGCAATTTTCATTTGTGGGTAAACTAAGTGAACATCAACCACTATAACAATACACAATGAGTAACGGTGGCAGATGCTAATGAGGTCGATTTTTAAACATCCAAAGTACACATCAAAATGCCTGCACTTCACTACTATGAAGACAACATATAACTATAAACAGAGATTACAAACATTGGTGAAGCCATACAAACAAGAATAGCAATTAGCGTTCATCTTGCAGGCAGAGCTAGCCGATGCACAGCTGTGTGTGGAATGAAACAGTGCGTCCCATTCTCTATGGGAAAATAAGCGCAAATCCTATTTTAGTCAGAATGGCCTCTCTTCATCTCACTTATCAAGCCATCGGATATAGCTGATGTTATTTTTCTCCTCTTTTTCATGAAACATGAATAGCGCCTCTGTCATTTAAGAAGGCAGAGAGAGATGGAATGCGTACGTGTGTGTTTATGCGGGGTGTGCGTCGAGCGCCGGTTTGCGCGAGTTTGGGGGGAGTCTGTCAGTCTGGGTGCTAGAAGGGGTCTGGGATGTCTCCTTCCTGCTGACTTCCTTATCGCCATGGAGATCCTGAATCTATGTCTCTCTAGTGTCCGCCGCTGCTCCCAAAGCACACACAAACATTCATTCTCACACAAATACATACACACACACACTCCTCAGAGACTCGGGACGGGATGCAGGAAGCTGTCCTCCACCTCACTTGAAGGTAGGCCCCTGGTAAAAGAGCTTCCAGGGGGTGTGTGTGTGTTAAAGTTCTTTGGTGGGGCCCCAGAAGCGAGCTGATCGTTTGTTTTCAGAGCCATTACTATGACAGGCTGTTTACTGAGAGGGGCAGATTACAGTTGCTCTCTGCACTGTTAGTCCCCCAGTATAAACAGCCACACCAGTACGGCTTACTGTTATTATTGAAGAGCACCTCCTCTCTTTCTACTTATTTACCTCATTTATTTACCAAACTCATGATTCATCATGCTCTTGAGTTGCTTGCATCCTTAAAGGCCACATGAAATGGCTTGACGAGTACAGCATGCTGTAATATTGAAAAAAATCCTAATGAAACAGGAAGTTAAAACAACCCTTTTACCAGGGGCGTTTCCTCTGAAGAGGCAAGGGAAGGAGTGTCTCAAAGTATTGGATGACAAAAAATGTGTAGTATAAAAATAAAACAAATATTACAAAATATAACATTAAAGGGGTTTTTTTTATGTTTGGGCATAAAAAAGATCTACAAAGTTACAAACCTCAAAGTTCACTCCAAAGACAGATATTTCGTTTTTAAAAAATGAAGCTGTAACGTTGAAGCCGTAACGTGCCGCAGACATGTGGTAAGAGGTGTATATGACTTCCTTATTTCAGATGAATCCAATTGGAGTTATATTAAAAATTATCCTGGCACTCCCAAGCTTTAGAACGGCATAGACGAGTGTTTCTCTTCATCAGTCCAAAACAAGTCTAATAATGTGCATCCATCCATAATAAAAAGTGCCTCACACGGCTCTAGGGGGATCAATAAAGGCCTCCCGTAGCGAATAGATTTTGTAAGAAAAATATCCATATTTAAAATGTAAGAATCACTTTAATCTAGCTTGGGCTAACAGTTGTACACAGAACTTTTTTTTTTGGCAAGGGGCATGGCAGTACTGAAACACCGTCTAAGCTGTTCGCCAATCGCAACGCAATGGGACAGCTAACCAATCACAACACATTTCATTTTTCGGAAGGCAGGCCTTCATCAAACCCGGAACTAATCGAGCCATTTGTGCAAGGCTGGTAGAAAGGCATTTTAATAATGTAAATTATCTGAAAAATAGTGAGTTTTTTCGAACCACGAAGCATGAAAGCATGCTCTTGTAAACCCCCAAAACAAAATAAAGACTTTGTAAAAGAGCATAATAGGACTCCTTTAAAAAGTGTATAAATCACTTAAAAAAAAAAACAACAAAAAACAGTAGACACGTTTCCATTACACTGTAAAAAATTAAAAACACCCTGCTGCCTTAAAATTTTAAGTTCAGTCAACTAAAATAAGTTTAGTCACCTTGAAATGTTAAGTTGTACTAAGTAACAAACTTAACAGATGGGTAAGTAACCCAGCTGCCTTAAAATTTTAAGTTGATTCAACTCAAATATCTAAGTTGTCACTTAGTATAATTTAACATTTCAAGCTGAAAAAACTGTTTTTGAGTTGACTGAACAAATTGTTTTTTACAGTGCACAGATGTGTGCAAAACTTCGGCGGTATTTAATAAATGTCGATAAAAAGGAATTCCGAAATGTAAGTGTTTCCATTAACCGATGTAATGCGACTAAACCGTATTTTTTTTCCTTTTGCGATAAATCATGGCACGCATTTTGGTGGGATTTTGATGGATTTTGACCATATTTAATTGAAGGAGGCATATGCGTGTTTCTATACAGAACCAGCACGGAAAACCGCTTCAGAAACGTGCACATCGCAGCTGGTATAAATAAAAGCATTGACTAGAGTGCCCGCGATCAGCTCCTGTTGCCTTTTCGGAGCCGTAATGCGCCGCAGACTCGTGCAGTGTAAATTGTCTAAACATTAATGGTAAGGAATGTCCCTTATACTTGAGAGTGGCCACATATGAAGTGTTTCTTGGAGGTTACAGTACATTGAAGAATGATCATATGGCTTTTTACATATACCATGTGACCTGTAAATGAGAAAAAAACATTTCCAGTGCAGTTTTGCGAAATATTCCTTTTTCGAATTGCCACCTCATGCGAGCGTAAAAACGTTTTACGTACAATATAATGGAGTTTCTGTGACATTGATGTGTTTCCATTAGGCATATTTTCAATTTGTGCAATTTGAAGGGTAATGGAAATGCAGCTACTTTCTAACAACACCAGCAGGTAAAGTTACAATAGGAGTCCTTGTCTCTAGCCTCCCCCTGAGCCCACTGAGTTTTAACAAACCCCCTAAAGCGTAAGGGGTAATTGAGAATGAGGCAAGTCACGTGAGAGGAGACAATGCCTCCATTGCAATATGACTGGTCATGATCGGTTTGTGCCATGAATTTTACCTCTTGTACTTGTGCGCGTTCGCAAATCAGTCTGAATGAACAATATAATGGCATTAATGGGAAGACTAGTTTATAAGAAAAGTATTTAAACAACTCACACACATATATATATAACCACTTTGTTACATCAAAGTAAGACTTAATGGCATGAAAGCATGATCTGTGGGAGTTTTTAGTGAGTAATTAGCTTGGTATAATTTAAAGTAATTCTCAGTGTATGTGACCAATATTTACTGAGCTTTGATGATCCGAAAAATTAAAAAAGTTAACTATTAAAAATAATAGCTGAAAATAAGTTCACCATTACAATATATTGATTAAACACTTACTGCCTTAAGATATTATTTTGCACTTTATGAGATTCATACTTTACTTTAATGAATAGAGATTACATTGTTAATGTAAAAACATAAAAATATATATATTTTTTCTTTTCCTGACAGTGTAAGTATGTTTATTTAACTACGAAAACGAGTGTGAATTTAAATTTGATTATAAAAAAAATACAATGCCATTCAAAAGTTTGGGGTCTGTAAGTTTTTTTAAAGTTTGAAAGAAGTTATGCTCACTGAGGCTTCATATTACATACTGTGATCATTTGAAATATTAAATGTTTTAATTTATTTTACAGTGTAATTTATTTTTATGATGCAAAGCCATTTCTCCAGTCTTCAGTGTCACGTGATCCTTCAGATTTTATGTTGATTTGTTACTCAAGAGACATTTCTTATTATTATCAATGCTGAAAATAGTTGAAAATAGACCCCTCTCTTTAGACCCTACAGACTCTCACCAATGTATTTAATTTGTATAAAAAAACATATTATAATTATAAAGTATCAATAAACTATAAAGTATGAATAAAGTAAAAATAAATAAAGTACAAATTCTTTACAGTTTCTCTCCAGGTCTGATTTTGTTTCATGTAGGCTATTCAAAATGAATTAAATAAATTGTTCACATTTTTGTAGGTTTTTTTTTTTTTGTTTTTCTATTCACGTGTTATGCCTCATGCTTTTAGCTGACACTGTTGTCTACTTGGTAAACAAATTACAAGTTACTTGGGGAAAAAAAAATTACAACAGTCATATGACTGTGCGGAAAAGTCATTTAATATAAAAAATATCTCAGTTATTTTCACATAATTATTGAAATTATTTATTTCACTCAACTCAAGATTATTACACTTTATAAAAAAGGGAATAAAAAATATTTTTCTATAGCAATTTTTCATGTTTAAAACTGAATTTGGAGGTTTGCTGAGCCATAAAGTGTGTTAGTGTTAATAAAAATCACATTTAAAATAAAATAAAAATCACTTGGACACAAAAGTGTCAAAAGTTGAAGAAACACCCATAAACAGGTGTGTGTACTCATGGGTATTTAAGCCACACTGTAGTGGAATACACACTATTTACACTATTTCAGGTGTTGATTATGATCAGACTCTGATTCACAGGAAAAATGGACGTATAGCATCCTGCTGTTTGGATACAAACAGGAGAAAGAGGGAGAGGACACGGGAGAAAGTTCTGGAAAGCCAGCTTGGTAGTTTGGTGCCAGACCGGATAGCGTTCCGGATGCCGCTCCACCTGGGAAAGTGACTGAAGTGGAGCAACCCTGGAAAAATAAGGGGGGTAAATTAGGACGATAATTAAAACAGAGTGCTGACAGAAGGAGAGAAGTTCAGCCAAGAGTCTGGCACAACAAACACTCAGTGCCCCGAGACGTCGGTCCAGTCGTACCTACAGAATGGAAGACTTCAGGAGACGTCACAGAACCACTAACGCTGTACTTACGGAGCAAACAAAATGACATTTCTGATGTCAGTTAGGAACCTCCAGACATTTGTTTATGGAAAAGACATTTCCTTCAACAGGAATTGCAAGAGCATGTAGAGTTTGAATGTTAATTTGTGAGAGCATTTACACATCCAAAGGCATTTCGACAAATTCTATTTGCATAGTAATTTGGATTTTAATATTAAACGCAGGCCGGGGAAGTTTACAGTGCATCAAGTGTTACAGGAAATGCAGACACCACAGCATATTATTTTGAGAACGTCATCCTGACAGCAACCCTAGCAGCAAAGATACATATGTATAAAGTGTTTTCAGCAAACAGAGCTGTTCTTTGTTTAGATGGTACACAGCTCGACTCTCAGTGTCCATGTGCGTCTCCGAGGCCCTCGGTTTCTTTTCAGGCTTTCGTGTAGAGCAGACACTCCTCAAACACCCCGGCCCACACGCATACACAAACACAATAAACAGTGGCGCCTGTCTTCATCTTCATTTATTCCCTGACCAAAAAACACACACACACGCGGTCACGCACATGCACCCGTACCACACACAAACAGGCTTTCTCTGAGGAACGCGAATGCTAAAAAATCTCTGAGTGTTATTCATCGCTGAGGAGACAAATGGACAGAGACACTATTCATCTGTTTGATTTACTGTGCGAAAAGCACACTTCAGTCACACTGTGTCCACAGATCGGCTAGTTACACGTGTCCTCCAATCATTTTCTTACATGGGTTCGCTGGTGTCTTCACAAGTTCACTGACACATTATCTACACATCATGCCTGAAAGGATGTGAGTGTAACTGCTTAGTGACCCATTAGACCCGGCAGGCACATGGCCTTTCCAAATAGAGCCCTCATTGACGCAAACTGATAAAATCAGGCGGGAAATGTTGAACGATGAATAACATAGTGTATTAATGTACGTTTTGATCAAGAGACAGCCTGCCGGAAACATCCAGGATGTTTTTACAAAAAATAAAAAATATTCCAAAGCTGTCAATCTATACTGCACAGAGAAACTTTTCTAAAAGAGACAGTTCACCCAAAAATTCTGTCATTAATTACTCACCCTCATGTTCCAAACCCATCAGACCTTTGTTACACTGCCGTACACAAATTGTTTTTGATGAAATCTGAGGACAGAAAGGTTGGAAGGTGATTGTTAAAATAGTCCATTCATCATTCATTATGAAGCTACGAGAATACTTTTTTTGCGCAAAGAAAACAAAAATAACAACTTTGACAATTTCTTTTTTCCGTTTCAGCTGAACCCAGATGCTCTGTGCCTTGTTTATAAGAAGAAGACAGACGAAGATGAATGATTAGTTCAGTTTGAACTGATCTTTAATATAACCTGGGTACATTGAGTTGTCTCAGCGAGGGATTGGTTCATTTCGTGTTGACCACGCCTCCACAACGTCCTATTGGTTCTTTGCAGGAAACAGAAATGATTAGTTCACCTCTCAAGATTTTTGGTTCGAGTTCAAGCGTTCATTTTTCCCATGGCAGCCTCATAAGCCGGGTTTCCATCCAAAGTTGCGAATTTAACGTAGTAATTAGTAGTAATTATACAGAAATACCGTCCCATAGACCAAAGCCACGACTTTTTTGATGCGCATGGAGGAATTTATTCAGCAAATGCATTTCTATCTCTCATTATTCGCATTAACCCTTTTTCGCACAAGTCAAAAAGTGAGCGTAAAAACTTTGTTGGCAAATTAGGGGATTTTTATTTTATTATAGGGAGTTTCCATTACTAGTTTCTGATGCGATACTTCAAAATGCATATAAAAACAGGGTGATGGAAACATAGCTATACCAGAAGGAGAAATGATTAGTTTACCTCTCAAGTCTTTGGGTCTGAGTTCGTTCTTTTGTCACATGATGTCACAGCAGTATTGCATATAGAAATTAGCTAATACAATTATTCCCACCCTTCCTTACAAACACGTTTACAGTTTGTGAATTTCTGTCAGTGATGGTTACCACTGAATGTGGTTAAACTTTAAAAACTTTATCCAACGTAATGTCATGATCAAAGCGTACTTGTGCAAGATGCGAAATACGTAGCGCCATGTATGTTTCGTGACAAATTCGATGTGAAATGTCCACTGAGTGGACCTTAAGATTGATTTATACTTGACACGTGCGCAAGTTCACTTGGGTGCACACGGCAAATATGACATCATTGCGATGTTGGCGGAAGTTCGCCTTGAGTGCGCACAACCTCATTTTGTGTGCTGGTGTGCACAGCATTTTTTAAACTTTCCGCTTTAAATCCTGCTTTAAAGAGTGTTCGTTTTTTTCCTGGAACAGATGAACACACATATGGTATGTTTTTGTATGTGTCACCACAGTTTTGACCAGGGTTACCAGGCTTTCACAACAAAACCCGCTCAATTGCTACTCAAGACTAGCCCAAAACTAGCCCAATCACGTTTTGAGGCAGGGTTCCCCATTCTGGGGGATAAAATAAAAATTTTTTTGTCAGGGTGCCTCTGGTAAATTCACATTTCAGGGGCTAAATATGACGTTATTTGGGTCGATTCAACCCACGGACATCAAACCCGTGGCAACAGTGTAAAGTAGCCCAATTCTGCTGGAAAACTGCAGACTCGGCAACACTGGTTCTGACTTGAAATGTCCGCTAAGTGCCACTGTAATCCTAATGCTCTGTGATGGTTTAAAATAATGTACCATCTGCACTACACCTAAACCTACCCGATAGTATGAACAAAAGCGAATGTGACATAAAAAACAAACACAATCATGACATTTTAGCTTGTTTTTCAATTTCTCATCTTTCAGATCCCTTTCAGCTGCGTATGTCAGTAATGACTGACTAATTGGGATCTCAATTAGTCGATCATTACTGACGAGATGTCTCCGTTCCCACCGTCAGGGAACAAGGGTTATATATGTAACCGAGACGTTTTTTTATTGTGAGCAGTGTTGGGTGTAACGCGTTACTAAGTAACGCGTTACTGTAATTAAATTACTTTTCCACTGAAAAAAAGTAGAGTAACTGATTACTCTTCATTTTTAGGTATTTTAATTACAGTTACTTATAATGTACTTGCGTTAAATTGTAAAATAATTAAACTCGCTGAATATCATTATTTAATTTTATTAATTTATCTTCTAAAGGTAAAAGTAAACTCTGCCGCTTTAAAATCGTTGTAGTGCAGGTGCACGTGATTTCGCGCCAGTTTGCTGCGTAGTCCCATTCGGACTCGGCTGAAGCGAGTGGCTGTTTTACGAAATGGAAATATTCCCATCACTTCACTTTTCTGAAACAAGCAGACAAGAACATTACAGTAATATGTAAGCTATGTCCTGGGGAGAAAAAAAACTATCGGCCGCTGTCAATAGCACGAATAATCTACTGAAGCCCCTGACACGGCAACATAGACGAACACTTCTGAGTGATCCTTGTTCATCATCGACGGATAACAGCGCGGCAACTCCTGCTAAGCAGGCAAAACTTGATTTTACTAAGGCAGCGCAGAAAGTGTTTAAAGGTGAGCTAAAAAAAATGATTGCAGGCTACATTGTGGAAGAGATACTACCGCATTTTTTATATACCGCGTTTTTTATAGAATGTAATAAAGATGATTCAGAAAGCTAAAAGGCTAAACTATTTCATGTTTGACTCATATGTTTTTTTTAATTATTATTATTTATTTAAAGAGTTTAATTTCTATTGTTTGATCCCTCAAGGTTTATAGGGATTTTAAGAAGTATTTAGTTAAATTACTTATTGAGTAATTAAGTTACTTTTCAGACACAGTAATTAGATAAGTATTTTAAATACAACATTGATTAAGTAATTAGTAATTAATTACTTTTTTAAAGTAACTTACCCAACACTGATTGTGAGTCATGTTTTTCACAGGATTTGTACCCAAGGATTCCACAGTCCAATTCTGTCCGGGCTGAGCTACCGAGCAAGCTTGTAACATCCAAAGTTGTCCCCTGCCAAATTATTACTACCCCCCCCTCCTTGTTGAAATTCCTACATGATTTCTTAATCCTAACCCCTAAACCTACACTTACCAATATTATGGGGGTAATCTAGCAGGGGTCAGAATTCAGCACAACACTGGAAAGCGAAACATATGAAGCTGTAATCATAACTGTGTATGAAAATGATTACAGGTGCTCGCTGTTTTATCCGCCTCTAGTATTCATTTCTGTTGGTAACTGCAGTGATATGCACTTATTGGTACGTATTTTGCGTCTTGCTACAAAGTTCCCACGTATGTTTTCGTCATGAGATCAGGTAGACTTTATCTGTATGATGTGGAGAATCACTTTTGATAAAGCAAAGATATCTACATATAATAACAGCATACAGTTAACATTATGTAATGTTTGTGTTTGTTGTAAGATACTGAGCCAGGACTGTGAAAGTGTTATAGCATATAGGGCTGTGAATGAACGACTCAAACCCAAATACTCGAGAGATGAACTAATCAACCAGACTATACAACCAGAAACGACAATAAACTAAGAAAGACGGATGCTCTACGTCACAATGCCAGTGGTTGAACCACTGATGTCACATGGACTATTTTAATAATGTTCTTAGTACCTTTCTAGACCTTGAACAGGCCAGTTGTGTTGATGTCTATCCAGGGTCAGAAAGCTCTCGGATTTCATCAACAATATCTTAATTTGTGTTCTGAAAGTGAACTAAGGTCTTATGGGTTTAAAAACAAACAAGCAAACAAAAAATTGTACTGATTCTAAACCAGGAGCTGTACTTGTTACCTGACTGACATCACTACAGTGTAATCACAACTCCAAACTTCCAAGATTAGCTTAAAAACACACAGTCTGGAATTCTGTCTGAATGAAAGTCAATAGAGGAGATGCACTGGAATGCTGGATAAACTAGTTTTATGTGGAAAAAGTTAGGCACACAATAAATTGACTGCTTGCCTGGTAATCTTCAACATGTTTGCCATGACATATTCACTGTAGACTGAGCTATATTTGGAGTGTATTACTAAAGATATCGCAGTTTTATTGGCGAAGTCACAGACAGTTTTGCAACACAGGACCTGCAAATGTGACTGACTGTCATAAAACATTTATAAGCCAACATTTCCTCCACTGAAACTCTAAAGCATGACATCTTTGGTTTATCCAATAAATACCCCATGTCTTGCTCTCTATTTAGAAGTATTGCAATGGTCAACACAATAAAAAAAGCATCAATATGAGTATATTTGAAAAAGGCGTGCATACAATTACATCTATAAATGTCTAAAGCATAGAAACTCTGACAAATCCAGCCCAACCCAAAGTTATGAAGACCAACATGGGATCTACCAGTACCCTAGCCATTTTGTTCTGCTGATAACCATGGTAACAGGAAGGGCAGATGGGGCACAGAGGATAAGAGAGTGGAAGAGTGAGTGGGAAGAGCAAGGGAAGAGGGGAATAAAGAAAGTGGAATAGGGGTGTTTAGGGCCGGTAATGAGTTTTAGGAGCGGCAGGATGGAAACAGGATGAGAGTCTCCTAGAGACTCGTTTAATGCAGAACAGAGGGAGTTTTATACCCGCTTCTGAGGAAGACCTTTTTTGTTTTTCCACTTCCTCTCTCTTATTCGGGTTTGGAGGAATGAGAAGGTGGGCAGAGATGATTTGGCTCATTGTTTTGTTCAGATGTGATTAGGAATATTTAATTCTAAATGCATTTCACAGAGTGGTTACGTCATGCGCAACATGTAATGAGTGTGTCACATGTTATCATCATTAATAATGTACTAAAAGGTCATTTTTGTGTTTTCGATATATATTAGCTGGAAAAGAGGTAAGTAATAGTAATAGTTCACCCAAAAATGAAAATTCTGTTATCCTTTACTCAACCTCATGTCATTCCAAACCTGTAAGTGACTTAATCTTTCTTTTGTGGAACACAGAAGATAATTTAAGAACTTTTCATACAATGAAAGTCAGTGGTCACCAAAACTGTTTGATTTATCAAGATTCTTAAAAATAGCTTTTGTGCTCTGAAGAAGATGAGATGCATACTGGATTAATGCATACTGGTTTGGAATCACACAAGGGTGAGTACATTTCAGAATTTTCATTTTTGGGGAAACTATCCCTTTAAATCAAGCTTAAATAAGAGATGGGAAAGATTTAAGAAAACCACTATTCCCATACGGGACACACACACACACGCAAAGTTTAGTCAGGAGTGACTCTCGCAGCAGGAAGTTGACTTATTAGGTCTACTTTCTTAAGAAGCCAGGGGTGAAAATAGATTAAAGCCCACCCTGCCGAGTGAGACAGAGACAGAGTGTGTGAGTGTGTGAAAGAGATGAAAAGTTCTTCAAAGCTGTATCATAAAGTATCTGATTCCAGTGCTGCAGATAACACATCTAACAAAATACACATACTTGTGTTTGAGGACACAAAAGTGTGGAGAGGAAATGATAATGAAAAACACACAGTTTGACGTGATAGCAGGTGACATGTTCATATACCTAAAACAGTTAGCTTTTCACAAAGTCCCCTGAAAATAAATGTCATGACAAACTGACAAACTGATTCAATGTCTGTGCTTCCCAGCAGGACCGCCATCATGTCTTAAATTTAGCTTATTGTGCCACTGACAAGAAGTACATCCTTTATATACACTACAGAAAAGTTTGGGGTCAGTAACATTTTTTCAATAGAAAATAATTAACCTGATCTCAAATGTACCTGTGCGAACGTTTCCGCACGATGTGAAATACGTACCAATAAGTACATATCATTGCTGTTTCCAACAGAAATAAACACGTCACAGAGCATTAGAGTTATAGCGCCACTCACCAGACATTTCAAGTCAGACCTGCGGTGACACGTACAAAACCAGCGTCACATAAAACATACCATATGTACATTGATTTTAGTGCCACGCAGTGGACATTACACATCGAATATGTCACGAAACTTACATGGCGATATGTGATTCACGTCTCGCGAAAAAGTTGCCACAGGTATGTTTTCGGCATAAGATCAGGTTGAAAATAATACTTTTATAGAGCAAGGATGCATTAAATTGATCAAAGTGACAGTAAATGCATTGTTACAAACCTTTCCATTTCAAATAAATACTGCACTTATGAACTTTTTATTCATCACAAAAAGTACGACAACTAAGTAGCACAACTGTTTTCAGCATTAAAAATAACAAGAAATGTGTTTCGTTAGCACCAAATCAACATATTAGAATGATTTCTGAAGGATCATGTGACACTGAAGACTGGAGTAATGATGCTGAGTGTAAATTCTGCTTTGCATCACAGGAATAATAACATTTATTAAAAGAACAGTTATTTTTAAATTGTAATGACATTTTACAAATACAGTTTTACTGTATTTTTGATTAATAACTGCAGCCTTGGTGAGCATAAAATGCTCCATTCAGAAACATTAAACAATCTTACCGACCCCAAACTTTTGAACGGTCTCTAAATAAATGATTATATTGCAATATAAAAATGCACTTACTGAGCCAGTAAAAATGGCTATAAAATGTCCATAAAAATGAAGTCCTGGGACCCATAAGTTTTGGTGACAATGCCATACACATTAACATATATTGTAATGTAATTTAGGCTCATTGGAAAATAGGTGCCTCCATATACATTTTGGCAAAACTGAAAAAAACATACCTATATATACGAATCACTGCTTTTTCTAGTTGAAATGAACACTAGAGGCAGTAAAACTCTACAACTTTTATTTCTTTGCACACAAAGTATGATTTACAGGTAGAGAGTTTTGATTAATAAAGACTCATTTTAACACACAATTACTTGCAGAATATTATATTATGGCTTTAAAACAACTGTAACATCCTGTAATTTACTCACCCCCTTGTCATCTAACATCTTAGATGACAAGGGGGTGAGTAAATTATCTGTAAATTTTTGTTCTGGAAGTGGACTTCTCCTTTAACCTTTAGTGACACTCCCTGGATATTTGAAGTCTGAACTTTAATGAAAAAAATCCTTGACCAGAAAACTTAAATCAACAAGATGCAATAAATTCTTATATAAGCACATTAGCATGGATGACTTAAGAAGAGTTCAAAGAGGAAATGAACTGCGTAAGAGAAATGAAGAAGTGTAAAATGAAATGAACGACAGGCCGAACACGGGATGTTCTTTCTGATGCTGAAACTCTAATGCGGTTTTTGCTTCCTTTCATTTTCTGTCCCTCTGTCAAAGCAAAAGGAGTCAGTCTGGAGTGTTTATGCATCACAGGCTGGCACCAGCGGAGATAAAAGAGATTTTATCCAAATAGCACAGAGAGGACAAAAAGGGCACAGGGACAGTGAATAGCTGTATACTGACTCACTTCACCTATTCATTCATCCATCTATTGATCTTTTCCTCTGATGCTCTCTCATTTCTGTTTAGAACTCAATATGGGCCTCGCTGGTGCACATACCGCCAAAATATTGTCAGAAACACTCTTTATTTTAATTTTCTCATACAAAGAACTCCCACAAACGGCCTGAAAAAGCCTCAGATTCTTAACTGATGTATTCAGTCAACAGAAGTTTGCCAACCGTAAAACAGGATGCAGATTTCCCAACACTCTCAACCATGTAGTTCATGAGCCTTGGCTCCAGGTGAAAGGACAACAGTCCGCACTGTCCACATGTTCTGCAAACAGATAAAACTGTCCTGCCAGTGTAAACAGCAAGAATGAAAGAGCATTTATTAAGAAATAAGCACGTTAAATAGGCGTTCACCAAAATATATGTTTGAAAGCTTTCTATCACTCTCAAATCTCTCGCTTCTTCTTTCATATTTCATATAGACCCCTCCGGCCCATCCCCCAGTGGGACCCCGTGTCCGTTATCGCTGTTCTCGGGGCAGAATTCGGTCTTTCTTCTCTTCAAAAGCTCCCGACTGTCCAATCTCTCTAGTTATCTTTTTCCTCCTCTTTCTTTTTCGCTCCCTAACTTCCCCTGGTGGTCTGTGCGCTGGCAGACCGCGGGAGGCAGATGACTCTTCCCTCTCTTTGAAATGAGAGAGAGAGAGAAAGCGAGGTAGAGAAGGAGTGAGAGAGTCAACAGTGTAGACATCAAACACGGCAAAGTCACGACAAAGGACATTTAGGAAAGAACTTTTGATCTGTTCCACACTCCACCTCCCTCTGCCCTCTTTAAACCTGCCTATTAAAAGTGTAACTCGAACCAAGCTTGTTGGCACAGGAGGAGACATGTTTGGGCTACGATTACTCAGCTCAGGTCAAAGGTTACTGAATGGGTCTTGTTAGGTACACATGGGACTGTAACAGAGTTTAACTTGTGTATTTATAAAAACATTTTGAAAAAGACTAATTGATTTGTTTTTAAAGGGATAGTTCACCCTAAAATGAGAATTTTGTCATTATTTTTCATGTCGGTCTAAACCTGTATGACTTTTTATTATTCATTTCTATTTGCTGCAGTTCAAACCACTATATGAATTCAGACGACTATATGGGCTACTAATATAGCAAGTTTATGATTATTTTTGGTCATTTTTGATGTCGCAGGACACCATTCACTTTAATTGTATAAAAAACAGCTTGAAATGGTCTGGAAATATATATATATATATATATTTATATATAATTATTTCTATGTATATTCACAGGCTCATGAAGACTTTGAGCTGCATGTGATTATGTTAAACCAAAGTTTTAATCTCACAAAAGAACACGAATCTACACAGTCACTTTGGCACAGTTGGAGAGATGGAGATAATCGGCAGGAGAGACGCGCTGCTCGCTTTCATTCTGCCACTGGAGAGAGGGAACAAAGGACAGAAGTCAGAGGTCAGAACTGCAGGCCTCAAAAGATTACAAGACAAAATATACAAACACACATACCAACACACAAAACCACAAGCCTAAAACCAACATACATAAAAACACAAAAACGCCCACACACAATACACACATGCATTTTATTATTAAGTATTAAAATCTGGTTGTAATTTGCTGTGCAAAAAGACCATCTGAACATATTCACTGCCAGTCAAAACTTGTCAAAAAATGTCCATTATACTTTCTAAGGCTATATTTATTTGATCAAAAATACAGTAAAACTGATATTGTGGGGGGGGTGTTACTGTTTAAAATAACTTTTCTATTTTAGTATATTTAATTTAATTTTTTTTTATTTAATGTAATTCATTCCTGTGATGGCAAAGCTGAATTTCAGCAGGCATTACTGAAGTCTTAAGTGTCAAATGATCATTCAGAAATCATTCTGATATACTCATTTGGTGCTCAATTATTATCAGTCAACTAAAAACAGCTGTGCTGAAGCTTTATTTATTTATTTATTTGAAACTGTGACAGTTTTGTTTTCAATGATTAACAGAAAGTTCAATAAACAGCATTAATTTGAAACAGAAATCTATGGTAGTATTGTAACTATTTTTACTGTCACTTTTAATCAACTGAATGTGTTCTTGCTGAATAAAAGATAGATTGACTGATATATTGGTTTTACCCCATACATTTGAGTGTATCACAGTTTCCACAAAAATATTAAGCAGCTAAAACACTGATATTAGGATATTATTGAGCAGTTTTCAACATTGATAATAATTAGAAATGTTTCTTGAGCCAAACTACCAAATTAATGGTTCAGGAAGTACAAAAAGGATACAGTGATAACCATATAAAAACATTACAAATTTTCTCAAGCATTTAAACGTGTTGCCAAAATAGACAACTGCAACTAGTGACACTAATGGCAAAGTAACTGCACACTTAGCTTTAAAGCACAGATATCTGAGGTATGAGAGGATATGATGTCAGCAGTTTGTATATAACACTTTCATCCGAGACAAGTGTGGACAACGGACAGTCCTAATAACAAACTCTGAAAAAGATTAAAAGGACCAATGCCTGATTCAAATGCTGCTAAAAGCCCAATGAAAGAAAAACCACACCAATAAACGTCAGCGCTTTAAGAGCTGCCACAAACAAACGCTCAAGGACGGTCGGGTTGTGTTTACTCTCTGTTTGGCATGTGTTTTGGTGTGCATGTGTATGCTAGCGCTCATTCTTGAAACTTTCAGGGAACATGTCTCTACAGGGTGTGTCATAGGCATGTAATCTTGGGGGAGTGCTCATAAAATGTCCTAAAAGCTTTCTAAGGGTCAGTGTTTGAGTAAGTTCACATGTTTGTTTAACCATCGTTGTGTGCGGTTTATGTTTCTTAGGATCTCAGGCGTTATGTGATGCGTGACTTCTGCAACTTATTAAGGCTTTCAGTGATATTCGTATGTGTGTGTTTCTGTATGTGTCACATAGCAACCTGGTGGTCATGCTCACTATGTGTTTTGGCTGGAACCGCAGAACTATATGCTTAAAGCTCAAAAAAGTTCACCCAAAAATAAAAACTCTGTCTCACCTTTATGCTATTTGAAACATGCATGACTTTGCATGGAGCACAATAAAGGAGGTATATACAGCTGAATGCCCAAGCTGTTCTTTCCATATAATGAATATGAATAGTGACCACAATTTAAAACCTAAATTTCAGCTTGTAAACAAGGCAATCGAGTAATCAGTTGATTATTTTGCATTTAAATAAGTAATCAGATAATTATAATTTATTTCTGTGGTAATAAAAATAGACCTAAGCAAACCTTAAAATACATATAGCAATTATGCAATCATAATAAGTTCAAATAAAGTATCAAAAGCAAGTAATAATATGATTTTATTGAACAAAACTGTTAAAATACATAATGTATTATAAACAATTGACATTATGAATTACAACAAACTGCAGAGGGCACTTTACATCATGGTCTAATCCTTGTTTAATATTGACTAAACAACATTTAAGTCAAATGTCCACTTAAACTTTAATATTTGGCCATTTCTTTATGACAGAAATGCTACAGCCATGTAATTTCTTGAATATGTGGACATAAAAACGAGTGAGAGTTTGAGCTTTTATTTTGAAATCGTGATAAACAGTTAACATTAGCATGTATCCTCCTGTGTTTGCATAGGTTTATAAATGAGTTACCTTACAAATTTGATGAAATGGCGCACTTTGCGTTCCCAAAACTTACATTTTAAGTGAACTGCTCTACTGAAGCTCTATTGATAGAAAATACATGACATACACACAAGCACAGATGGGTCTTTCTATAATTAGGTGTACATTTAGAATTTGACAATGTGAAGAAAAAAAGTTTTCCTTTTACCCAAAAACCTAAACATGACCTTACATAACTGCTTTGAAACAATCTTGTATAAAGTGCTATATAAATAAAGGTGACATCTGTAGGAATATGTGCATAAAATTCCATCTATGTGTGCAACTGTCCACCATGTTACCTTTACTGTGTAACACAGGTGACAGGTAACTTAGTTGACATTTTTGGTGTTTTTTAGGCCTATACTCAACAGGGAAGCCTAGAACTTCTGAGCATATGGTATGTTTAGAAATATTTCATGAACAAAACATAAGTTTTAGTTAAATTGTCTTGTTAAAATTTGCAGCAATTTTGTGTAACACTGTTGACAGTCAATTAATCCACTCTTGACACAGGTTTGCTAGTTTAACCAATATTAGGTGAAAGAGAGAGAATATAACTTTTAATGCTTCATCCATGTGCTTCTAGAGGAAATATCATCATACCGTGCAAATTATGCGAGAATGGGACAAACCATTCCTTTTTGGGGGGGTTCTAGTGGGTAACTTAGTTGACAATGTTTTTTGGACACAAATAAAACAAGTTATATCACAATAAACACTTATTATTTTTTGAAGCACACACCCAAATGTCTTTATATCCTAATTTAACTGAAGGCAAACCTATGAAATTAATTAATATTTGAGGAAATTTTCATGCCTAAATGCAGAGTAGAACTTTTCAAAATCTGACAGCTGAATACCAGGGTTGTACCAGGGTTATATTGATGAAAACATATTAAAAATATATTCCACAGACATGAGATTTACCCACAATTATAGAATGACCCACATGCACCCTCTGTTCCTGTCTTTCCCAGTATGTGACCAAGTAAAGAGGTGTGCTTCAGTGTGAACTCTATCTCAGTCTCACTCAGTAGCTCCAAGCAGAGTCTAAGGTCAAACTCTAAAAGCTCAGGAGAGAGGCTCCTATCTCAGCCACACTTTCCAGCGCCTCTACATCTACTCTTTACCAGATAGCACACAAGTACAGCCAGCTATGTGTCTGCGTATGGGTGGATGCATGTGACATCATTGAAATAAATGTGTGTGTCCCTGTGGTTACGATGAAGGCAGATGGTCATGCATTCAGAGCTGGTGTGATCATGTGAGAGACTGTATAGCGTCTGCCTCACAGAACCAATAACTGACAGACAAAGCCAGAAAACAGACTTTTGTTTAACATGCAGTTGCTCATGAAGATAAACATATAAATGCTTTTTAAGCATGCCAGATGGATGTTGGTGCACAACATCAACAGCAGTAATGAGCTGGTTGTATAAACCCCATATCATGTTTTAAAATAAAAACAAAGCATTTAGATACCCATGACGGGTATTTTTTTTTTTTTGTTCCTAACTGGGGTTAATTCTATGCAATGGTATACAGTTTTTAAACATTCCAATGCTGCAGTGTAACCAAAGAAACCATGTGATCAGGGGCGTTTCCTCCAAAGAGGCAAGGGAGGCAGTGCCTCCTCAAAATACTGGATGAGAATTTTGTGGTACCGAAATAAAATAATCCAAATATTACAAAATATAACATTAAAAAGTATATAAATCACTTGTTTTTCTAAAGAAACATTGTCCATCGGCAACACTAGAAGGTTAAGTTACAGTGGGAGTCCACGTCTCTCTTGCCTCCCCTGAGCCCACTGAGTTTTAACAGACTCCCTAAAACATGCGGTGAGATTGGTGTGGGGTAAATGAGAATGAATGGGGGAAAGTCACATGAGTCACATCACTGCGATATGATTGGCTGTGATTGGTTTATGCGATAAATCCTGCCTCATGTTCGTGCGAGTTTGCAAATCAGCCTGAACGAACAATATAATGGCGTTAATGGGAATACTAATTAAAAAAGTAAGTAAACGTCACACACTTAGATATAACCACTTCGTTACGTCAAAAGTCTTGAAATGACCTGAAAACATGATCTGTGGGAGTTTTTAAGTGAGTAATCAGCTTTGTGAAATTTAAAGTAAATCTCTGTGTGACCAATATTTACTGAGCTTTGATGACTGATGATCTGAAAAATTAAAAAATAGTTAAAAGTGAATTATTAAAAAGAATAGCCGAACATAAGTTCACAAATGCAAAAACTGTTTAAATTGTTACCACTTTCAGTTATTATTTTAGAATAAATGTAAAATGCTAAAAAAAAAAAAATAAAAAAAACACACTAACGTGATAAGAATCCCACTTGTCTTTAATAGAGAGAATATTGCTTACATTGTTAATGTAAAAATCTAAAATAGATTTTTTTCCCTAATGTTTAATAATGTTATTTAACCAAGAAAGTATAAATGGGACATGAATTTACATGTGATTTAAAAAAAATAAATAAAAAAAAAAAAAAAAAAAAAAAACATTTTAGAACACCACTGCATGTGATCATATATAATATGCTATAAAGAGTGGTTTTGAACCATCAAAAAGAACTCTAAAACTTTAGTTTGGCCTGCTTTTGTTTGAAATGACATCACACACATGCATTCTTCGATTAAATTTTTTATACTAGGGCCTTAACGGTTCCTTTTATGTCAACTAACTTTTTTTAAATGTTGAACAAAAATTCAGCCATTATTTACTCATTCTTAAACGGTTAGTTCACCCAAAAATGAAAATGAGCCCATTATTAACTCACCCTTAAGGCATTTTAGGTGTATATGACATCCGTCTTTCAGACAAATGCAAAAATGCAAATGCTACTTCAAGCTTTATAATGCAGTGGGTGGGTGTTTCTCTTCATCAGTCCAAAACAAGTCTAATAAAGTGCATTAATCCATAATAAAAAGTGCCTCACATGGCTCTGGGGGGGTGAATAAAGGCCTCCTGTAGTGAATCGATGCGTTTTTGTAAGAAAAATATTTCATGTTAATATATATATATATATCAATATATTAATAGAATATTATAATATAATGATAATAATAATGATATATTAATATATTATAGAATATATTAATATTAAAATAATATTATAATATATAATATTCAATAATCTGAACTTCCAAAATGTAGTTTAAATGCAGCTTCAAGGGGCTCTAAATGATCCCAGCTGAGGAAGAAGGGTCTTATCTAGCAAAACAATCTGTCATTTTTTTTTTTTAAATAAAAATTTGTATACTTTTTAAGCACAAAAGCTTGTGTAGCACAGGAAGTTCAAAATTGGGGCACCAATGAAGTCAATTATATGGAAAAAAATCCTGAAATGCTTTCCTCAAAATCCATTATTTCTTCACAACTGAAGACAGAAAGGCATGAACATCTTGGATGACAAGGGGGTGAGTAAATTATTTGTGCATTTTTGTTCTGGAAGTGTAGTTCTCTTTTAATGACTTGTATTCTGATCCTTTTCAGCTCATGTAATTCAGTAATTCAGTCACAGTGGTTAACGGAATAATAATAACTTTCACTTTTAGGTAATCTATTCATTTTAAGTACACATATACACATTCTGCTAGTGAAGAGACTATAAACATTTCAAGAAATATAATTTCTCCTTCGCTGCTTCAGTGTATGTATTTCTGAGATCAAGTGCACTAACTTTCTTAAACCTGTGGGTGGCACAAATATCACCTGATTTCTGTCTAGAACTTGTGATTTATGTAAGCTTGAATGTGTGTATGTGAAAGGATTACATTTTCACTCTGGACTTTATCCACTGCTTCCTGCCCAGCTTTGCCAGTCGGTCACAATCAGACTAATGGAATGAAGTTTATCAGAGCAAGATGAACTTTGACCTGTAAAGCCTAAACAAGACTCGGGATAAAGTGAGGCTCATAACAGACGCTTAGCCTATCATATGCACAAAACCTCCCACAAACGCACACTCATTTTTAATTGGACACTGAATAGAAAGAAGATCAAGAGTGTCTTTTCTCTGCTGCTGTAGGAAAGAATAAAAGCAAGGTATGACCTACCACAGAGAGGACAAAGAGATGACTCTGTAGCAGGTAAACCAAGACATCTGCTGAAACATGGGATGAAACACTGTCATCCATCTGAATTCCCTCTCATTCTGTCGCTCCGTCTTTCTATCTCACTTTCTTTCTGGTATCAAAGCGACATTGCTTTGGCTAATCAGCTACTCCTTTGATCCCTGTCTGTCAGGACCCCTGGGGACTCTAGGTTGCCCTTTTATCTGCCTGACTACTGGGTCTTTTCAGAGAAGAGAGTGATAATCTGATTAACTGTAATACTTATCCTAGAAAGAGAGAATGGGAGAGAAAAAGACAGCGAGAGCGAAAGAGAAATTGTTTGGGTGGGTAGGAACGTTGAGACTTTGTCTCTCAAACTATGCACAGTCTTCTGGTGGAAATTATATTTAAAAAAATGCCTAAAATGAACAACAGTGAACAAAGTCTTAGTCCTGGAAATGCAAATCAGACTAAAATTGAGTCAGCCAAGTCAAGACTCTTAGATATATATAAACAGACACAAACACAAAGAGTTTAGATTCACAAGGAGTTTAGATTCACATACAAATGCTGAGCCAAAAGTCCTTCTGAAGTAAGTATAACTGGCCTACTTTTACTTCTGTTTGTTTTCAGGCTAATTAGTTTGGAAGGACAAACTTGCTCTACCTACTCCAACCCCCCAGCAAATCATCCACTTCCTCCTCCTGTTTGTGCCAAGAACACCCTCAAACAGCTCGCTGTCAGGCACCACTGTTATTTTAGTATCATTGAGATACTGTTATTTTTTTGTCATTTTAGTTTTAGTTTTTTAGTATATCAAGTTAAACTAAATGAAAATGATAAATGTTTTTTATGTTTTGCTTTATTTTATTTTGGTTACCATTTGTTGTATTTCAAGTAACAAAAACAGTTTTATGGTTTTAGTTTTAGTCAAGCACACTGCAGAGTATAGGGCAGGCGAACAAGGAAGAGCAGAGAGACAGATTGGTGGGAGGAGAGAGAACAGGTCTAGACCTGGCCTGTGTGAAGTCAGCAGATAGAATTAGATATGATGTCCTCTCAAGAAAATGTTTTAAATGGTCACTTCAAGGGTGTGTTCTAACAGAGTACATGATGGATAGGAATGTGCAAACTCCTATTTGAGGCCATGGAAAGAGCTGTGGTGGTCTAAAATCATGCAAGAAAACATTGAGTTTCTTTCAGTGGATTTCTGGATTGATGTTTGACAATTTCATTGGTCAATGGATACCTATGTTTCTATACTGACACTTAGTGGTGTGGATGTAACATTATGGCAATGCAGAAGTTGCAAGTTTCTGATGTTATTGTAGAAATGCACTATTCACAGTCAGACGTTAATTTATTTTGTGGAATGTCCAAAAACTAGGACATTTTATGATTTACTCACCCTCAAGCCATCCTAGGTGTATATGGCTTTCTTCTTTTTTCTTGCTACTACTGTCACTTCTGATCAATGTAATGCATCCTTGCTGATTAAAAGCATTTCTTTCTTTCTTTTCAAAAAAAATAAAAATAAAAATCTTACTGACCCCAAACTTTAGAATGCTACTGTACATGATTTTAAAAAAAGTTTTTTTATTTTTAAAATTAATATTAATTTCTCCAGAGTTAATAAATAAATAAGACCCACAAGATATTTCATTTCATCTCCTGGACATGTCTTTATTGTCCCCATCTCCCTTTCCAGCTTTGAGGTTTGCCCTTCACGTGTCAATGGACACCAACAACCACCATGGAAGAGCAGCGACAGACAGAAACATTATTATCTGTTTCATCCTTAAAGAGATTTCTCCCCTGATGTCTGGCCGTCATGACATATTTGAACACACAGCACCTTCATTGACGTGGTGTGGTGGTATCTTGAAAAATAAAGGTGCAGATAAAAGTAAAGAGATACAGAGTTACAGTTTCTTTTTTAGACACTGTCATGCTATGGGAGAAGGTAAATTGCCCGGTATAGTGACGGATTAGTTAAAATCACTGGGATTCTTACAGGATTAGGAGTGTTCTGGCATTTCCATTGTGTTAGAGGACTGGCAGGGTTTGGGGCCATTCATCCAAAAATAACATATGGCTTTAAAAGGGGGGAGAAAATGACCCCGTTGAACGGCAAAACGACAGCAGCGGGCTGACAGCTTATTTAGAGACAACCAATAACAGCAGACACTTTACATAATGATGTTTTCGTTGTCATTTCTGATCTTAATTTTTGTTTAAAACGACATCACAAATTTAGGCTCAAATTTACATCTCAATCTGCAAATGGATGCAGTCACTCTGGCCTGCACTCGTCGCTGTATGACACACTACAGCCAAGGTTAGGTTACACTCATTTCAGGCTGTGCGCTGTAATTGCATGGTTGTGTTTCCCATCAACCAAACCATTTCCAAACTCAACTCTCATTAAATACAGTGGGAGGAAATGTTTGCGTCTGAATGTGATGTTTATGGGCTATATACGGAGAGATGGCCTCATCCACACCGTAACAAGACTGAAATTGGATCTCTGATTCTCTGGTAGTTTAGGAGGAAATGTGGGTTTTTAACAGGCAAAATTCATTTCGGAGATAATGCTTTATGACTCAGTTTGTCATCTCGAATGAATGATAAATTCAGAAATCTTTCCTATGAGTTTGTTTACAATTTGGAAACTGAGTGGAAATACTGTAGCTGCATAAAATCCTAATTTCCCAGACCACAGTGGAGCTCGGAAATGTGTTTGCTTATTTTCATTGCAGTAAAAACCAATCTAATGGGGCCTTAAAAATGCTCTGGTTGGAATAACAGTTGCTAATGTGCACTTCTGTGAATACATCAAAATACACAATGTTCTATTCAAGATACGATAAGCCAGTTTTTACACATTCGTGGCGTGGGAATACAGTGTGCATTCTAAAATATATAAATATATAAAATATCTGAAGGTGAATTTTACATTTTTTAAATCCATGAATATTGTCAATCAATTGCTACCCCAATGATGGCAGTAGAAAAATTTACTATTCACAAGATGACTCAGCTATATTCATATCAGACAAGCAATCACAAACATAAAGAGCTGTTCGGCAGTGACTCAGTACAAAACCCATAACACCTAGTGCTACAAGCTTTGTTTCTGACAGAAATGTTCAAGTTCTGTCATGAAACTAGATTGCACAGGCTGATGGGTTGTTGATGCAAACTGATGATACAGTGTTAAACTACTTGGCACAAGCTGATTGGTTCATGTTGCATATGCAGCCAGTGAGCTTGCTGCTTTACATTTAAATAGCTGGTTGGCATTTACTATTGCATTTCGTGTAGCACGCTTTCAGAGTTCTTTTGAAACCCTCCACCTCCCGAGCTCCACCTGTACGCAACAGGTTATTTTATATGCTATTTGTGCAGCAGCACTATGTCTTAAATACTTACACCCAGGGTTTAAATTGGGACTCCAGGGCTCAACATTAACTCTTTGTTAACACCAGACAAATAACCTGATTAAAACATCAATAACCAAAAATAACTAGGCAATCCCCAAAACGCAAGTATTATTCTTATTTAGAGTAAGTGGTGAAGCAACCAGACGATTCATTGCTGAATGATTCAGTGTTTTGAACGAATAGGTTGAGTCAATGTGTCATTAGCTCATGCATAAACATCTGATTAATCAGCCGTTTGAATGAATCGTTTGAATGAATGACTCATTGACTCACTCATTCGCTTAAAAGTAAAAGTTTTAATTTCTGCCATCATTTTTTATTTGTATATTCAAAAAAAGATTTAATACAATCTCATAACATTATTTAATGCAGCTATATTTTTCAGTGTAAATTATTTAATTTGATAACAACAATCATATTATTTAGAAATTGAATTTATAGATCAAAAGTAAGAATTTGAAATAAAAGATATAATATTAATGAGGTTAGGGGGAAAATGCCCTCGGACTTTATATATATATATATACACACACAAAAAAAATCATATGTATATAAATGACTGACACTATAGAGCATAATCTTTATTGTCCGTATTATTAATATGTATATTTCATAATATTTGTAAGGATGGCACAATTTTTTAATGTTTTTGTCTATGCTCATCAAGGCTGAAGTTATTTAATTAAAATACTTTAAAGAACAGTAATATCATTAAAAAAAATAATTGCAGTTTATCAGAACTGTTTTCTATTTGAATATATGCTATTTTAAAATGTTGTTTATTCTTGTGATAGAAAAGCTGAATTTTTAGCATCCATTACTCCAGTCTTTAGTGTCATATGATCCTTCAAAAATCAATGTAATATATTCATTAGGAAATATTTCTTATTATAATCAATGTAAAATACACCGCTTAACCATTTAATATGTTTGTGGAAACTATGATACAGTTTTTTCAGGATTCTCTGAACAGCATAACTTGAAATAGAAATGTTTTTACTGCCACTTTTGATCAACTGAACGCATCCTTGCTCAATAAAACAACTTGTAACTGATCCAAACTTTTGAACAGTAGTATATTTACATTCATGATGCATATATCTAACTGAACTGTTTTCTAAGCCAGTCAGTGTGTCTGTGGCCAAACTGTGACATTAAGTAATCTTTTCAGTGAAATCTGGAAAATGTTTGTCATATGCACACATTATTTTTGCACATGCACTCCATATCGTCTCTTGATTTCATCTGTGTAATATCCATACCTCAGGAAATAAAAATAAATCTTGTAAATTTGTAAACTGTAATTGCTGAAAAACAAATTGCACAAAATGGATGTATTTTTATATTATCTTTGTCAGAAGGTACATTAATCTCCTATTAGACATATCCTCATTGCTCTGATTTCCCACGAGATGAAACCATGCTTGGCCTGATCCAGCACTATTTCAAATGCAATCAGAGTACAGAATACAATATTACCCCTTTTACCGACTCCAAGTGCTTGTGTAAGAAACCGCAAACTGCCCAAGTTTTCTCCCTTGTCGCCACAAAGCATCCTTGCAGTCTTGCAACGGAATGGCAGGGTCAGAATTCCCCATTATCTGGAGTCTATTCCAATTACTTACCCCATTATTGCAGAGAAAGACAAAGCGCGCAGGAAATGAGATAAATGTGCTGAAATTACAGCCTATGATTGGGCCTCCGCTCCCACTACCGACTGTGTCTGAATCCATTTGGGATGAAATGGTTCTGTTTGGTTATTCAAGTATCACTGCTGTTTTATTGTGTCTGCTACACTCAGGAGCCGAGAATAGATGCAGCGAGTGTGTATATGTGTGTGTACACTTGAGTGTTTGTTCATATATGTGCCGAAGGGGCGCATGGGCCTCCCAAAACGGTTCCAGAGTTGAGCTGAACATTAAAAATTTCTTTTTCAACCTAACATTAAGGCATGCACAGTACCCTGTAATTCAGTGTACTTTGACCTGGTTTCAATTTGAAGGCTGGTGTCTGCAAGTCATATTCTCTCAGCGTGGAGCCCAAATTAAAACGGACAAGTGTAATGGACCAGCCTCCATCTGCGTGTCTTTTAAAACAGTAATTAGCTTCATGCTAATCAGAAAGCATACTAATGGTAGTGAAATGCCAAGCTAAACCCAATTACTGATGCAGGACCATCAGTAGACTTCTTAAGACTCAGAAACAGTGACATAGCTGAAAAAGAAAATAGCTGGTTTGCATATAGTCATGTAAGCTATCCTCATATTTCATCTTCAGGCTAAAATCAGAAGTCTGGCCACACTGACTAAAACTCACTAACCCTCTGGAATCTGGGACCGGGACGGATCCATGTCAGGCCCAAGACTGCAAAGATCTGTATCTAAACAAAGACCAACAAACCGAGGTCAATGCTTTCAGTGTTGCCTCTAGTTGAGCTTTTGCCTTTTGGACTGCTACATTTTAGGTCAAGATTCATGCAGTCTAATTATATTAAAATTCATATTTGTGTTTTTTTAATGAGCATGCAAGGATTTTTTTTTTTGGCTTATCAAGTATTGTAAAATGGCTTTGGATTTACTGTAGTGCAGTCATGCGTCATGCATTAATACTTAGCTAATTTTCCGAACGAAATTTAAAAATCATTAATATCAACTTTCCTCAGTGCACATTAAAACACATTAAAACCCTGGAGATCTTTTGGGCTTACAGTTTCCAGTTGCACTTGCCAAAACAGCATGAAACACTTATTGCATGAATAAATGCATTGTTTAATTACACATGAATCAAGACAACTGGAAATTAACAGTGTGCATAACAACATTTCAGCTCTGTGTACTGTTTTCTCTGCTTATTAGGACGTTTCAAGTGAAACCCTCTAAATCCAAACTTAAATTGCCCTTACTGCTTTTCTTGGACGGCATAGAAGAAGTCAAGTAATTTAATTTGATTACCGGTAACAGGCTAAGGAAACAAGGAGGACAAGAAGACTATGTGTCACTACTCAGTTTTTAATTTGTGCCAACTCAAACCATCACACTGCCTACTTACTTGGGACATGCCAGGGTAACCCAGAACTGTCTGTCATCATCCTTCTCAAAGATTTGTATCCACCTGTAACGCTGGACCACAAAAGGTGCCATTCTGTTTACTTTGGCATGGAAACATCTTACAAAGACTCTTTATGCATGTGCCTGCTGGCCATTTTGTTAATCAGTGATGAACTTTAAATTCAGGTCTGTTTTGGAGGGTATACAACAGTTCTGGTCTGCGAATCTCACTGGTTGAAAGGTCTTTCCAACCATGAGTTATTTACCCAATATTATCACGGGAACCATTTCACCATTTGTAACACTCCGCTTGCAGCATTTCTCACAGCGTGTGTCATGGCAGACACTCAAATCCACTATAATTTTATAAATAATGCTGTTGTTGTGACACAGAATATAATTCTAAGAGTTTTAGGTGAGAATGTAGTTGTTTAGACTTTAAATATGGTTTGTTTACAAAGATAGCATCTATTTGAAAATTTGCTTTGACTTTTTCTGAGATGTGAGCTCCAGGGTGTCAGTGGGTGTTCAACACTCATGAACCCCGCAGAGAGTAGCCTTACCTCAGCCAGATCTTCTGGAATTTACCCCTGGCTCTGATGATAGTGGTAAAACATGAGATATATGTGCAATATCACACGGGTAGCAGTGCAATATTGCTGTATATCAGCACGGCTGTGATTCGGACATAGGCACAAGGCTGATAAAGCAATATTACACAGTCACAAGTGTGATATTGCATTTATACAACAGTTTGACAGCACAAGTGTGTAAAGTAAAAAGAAAAGACAACAACGGAGTGTCTTTATAAACGCTCTTTAGTCTGAAATATTTCCTTCCACCATAGATTCAAATCTCAGTTTGACAGTTTAACAAGAGTCCAAGCCTCTGTTGCTAATTCGAAAAGGTCACTTTAGAACTAGTAACAAAGGAACGCTGAGTTGCTTCATTAAAAATTTATTAAATTCATGACTGTTTCGCCAATCACTATTACATATTCGGGTCTTTAGCGACCCGGACCTATATATCCAGCACGGATGGATCTCTAACTGCTGCAATAGCAAAAAACTCTCTTGATATTTTAAGAACAATTACAGAAGAATAAAATAAAGCATATTCTGTTACATTTTAAAAAATTAGAGTTCAGCAGATGATTTAACCATCGCCGTTAATGTCAGAGCGCACTTCCACAGCAGATTCAGCATCTGGCTCATATTCGCGATCTCAACCATATTTGCAAAACTATCGTTTTCAATGACTTCAAAATCATAATTTTTATTCACCACATCCATCATCAAATGACAGTGACATTTATATTTTATTTCATACAGTAATTGCTCTGCAGTAAAGCCATTTAAACCAATTCAAATTTTGCTGATGATATTCTTTTGTTTTATGCCTGCGATAATTACGAGTAAAACATCACGTCATTATTGTCTATCAAACAGTGCCATCTTGAAGACTATTTAGTCATCAGATATTTACATATTTTTGTGCACAAAAAATACACTTAACTATTATACACCTCAGGTCTCTAGCAACCCTATACACTTTTATACAAAAAATTAATCAGAAAAAAGACATTCTTTTATATTTTATGATTTTTGTCTTGTTTTATTGTTCATAATGAATAGATTAGGAAGAAAGCTGATGTCAAATTTTAAAAAATGAAGGAGGGAGAGGGTAGTAAATGACATCCCGGGTCGCTAAAGACCTGAGGTATGCATTTAAGAGTTAAAAGTTCACTGTATTATGTAGAGTATTATGAGAGAGATGGACTGAGTAAGTGTGATTACTTGCATCTGATACAGCATTCATTCTTCAGCTCAATCTCATATTCAGCATAAAACATTAGTTTGAATGACAGATGAAGAAAGCGATATCTTTGTAGTACTATCCTTTCATTTGTTAAGGGTGATTTCTGATGATAGTGCTGCTCAGTGCATTTGTTGGGCTGCATCTTTAAAGGTGCTGTTGAAAGTAAAATTAACTTCCTTGTTTACAACACTGTTTCAGTCTCTTTCAATATGAAATTCTTTACTGCTGACTCACTCATAAAAACAGTCTTTTGCCACCATCTAATGGCAGAATAAACTAAAATCACAATCACGAATACACACGTTTTACAACACTAAATACTAAGGCTGCCTCCTAATAGTCGACTAACTGTTAGTCGATGAGAAAAGGCTTGGTTGACCAAAATTTTCATGACCTCAAATATGACTTTCATTTGAAAGATGTATATAGTAGCAACTTTACATGGCAGCTCAATCTACTGTTAAAGGGGTCATCGGATGCTCATTTTCCACAAGTTGATATGATTCTTTAGGGTCTTAATGAAAAGTCTATAATATACTTTGGTTAAAAATTCTCAGTGGTTGTGTAAAACAATGCCTTTTTTACCTTGTCAAAATGAGCTCTGCAAAAATCATCCCATTCTGAGGGGATTGTTCCTTTAAATGCAAATGAGCAGACAACACTTCAAGGCCTCCACAGTTTTAAATATATATAAAAAAGCAATTTCAGATTATCCCTCCTCTCTCTTGCCAGTTAGACCACACAAAGACCACACAACGTTTTGAGTCCAATCTTATGTTCCGATGTCAGCTATCCATAGCCTGCATAAAGCCATGTGTCTTTTTAATCATATCATCATCCCATCAAGTTTGCACAAATTATTATTATTATTATTATTATTTCTAAGACAGTCTTGCTGAAGAAAATCGTTAAAAATACTGAATACATATTTGTGAGATGAGTTCATAGAGATTGGGTTGTGAGATATTTTGAAAGAACAGAAAAGCAAGAGAAGCATAGTGGTCGTATATATATTTAAGAAAACTGTGAAGGCTTCAGAGTGTTGTCTGTGTACATGTGTGAACACTATGTGTGTAAGACACTAATGACAATGTCGCACATGTACTGTATTTTGGCTCCATGCTAGTCAAGGCTGTTCGGTGTACTATCAGAGAACATTATGATAACACACCTGCCAGATGGAGTGTTTGGCACAGTGAACCAGACATAGTTATGACATTTCCACAGATAGCGGGTTTCGGGGCTCATTTGTCTCCAAAGCTGTAGATTCTGCTGAATCAAACTCATCCCTCACGATAAAAGCTACATTCCTTGTTCTTTTTTATCTGCTCAACCCACTCATTTTGTCTCCTTTTCCTCCACTCTGTCACACTTATTTATTTTTTATTTTTTGCCCTGCTTCTCTTGCTTTTCTGTTCATAAATATGTATTCAGTATGTTTAACGATTTTCTTCAGCAAGACTGTCTTAGAAAAAATAACAATAATAATAATAATTTGTGCAAACTTGATGGGATGATGATATGATTAAAAAGACACATGGCTTTATGCAGGCTATGGATATCTGACATCGGAACATAAGATTGGACTCAAAACTTTGTGTGGTCTTTGTGTGGTCTAACTGGCAAGAGAGAGAAGGGATAATCTGGAATTGCTTTTTTACAAACTTTAAGTAAAAATGCACGTGAGATTAATCTTGTCAAACTATCACTAAATATACAGAAGATACTAGTCCAGGAGAAACCTCCAGGGTGACATTTAATTGCTCAGGACGTTTTTTACTCTGCATCATGGGAGTGGGGGTTTTGCCCTGAAGCCTTGGCATTGCAGCAGAGAAATAAAAAAGAAAGTGTAACATGAAGGCCATGTTTTTCACTGTTTGACTTGGCAGGGCACGAGGAAGTAAACACCTACGCTCATTAAGGCAGCAGTAAGAAGTCAACTGATGGACCAATGGAGATTAATTGAATAGGCCTGGTGAAGGAAAAAAAAAAAGAAACAGGACTAATAGGACCTAAAATGAAATGGAACATGCAAGTGTATGGTTTCATGCAGAATTAATAATCCATGATGCATGAATGTGTATACAACAGCTGTACTCTGTAAAAAAATAATAAATTAATAGATTTTTTGAGGTTAATGTTTAAAACATGTGAATAAAGTCTGCCGGTGACACAAATAAAATACACCAGGTAGGATTTCTTAAAACAAGCAATTGTAATTTCAAGATAATAGAATTCTTGGAAGTTACTTGGAAATGACTCATGTTAAAAAGCTCTGACTTAAATAGCAAGTTGTTTCTGACATAAGTGATTTTTGTGTGTTTGTACTTCTAATCCACTTCTAACAAATTTACTTGTATTTACATTATACACACACACACACACACAACCTTTGGTACTAAGTTTCGGTTCAGTAAGATTTTTTATTTTTTATGAAAGACTTGTATGCTCTCCAGTGCTTTATGCATTTGATTAAAAAATACAATAAAAACAGTAATATTGTGAAATATTATTGCAATTTTAAATGACTGGTTTCTATATTCATATATTTTAAAATATAATTTATTCTTGTGATGGCAAAGCTGAATTTTCAGTAGCCATTACTCAGTCTTTAGTGTCACATGATCCTTCAGAAATCATTCTAATATGCTGCATCCTTGCTAAATAAAATTACAGATTTTCTTCAAATAGTAATATGTATTAATAGTAATAGTATTAATTACAATAATAAACAATAATACAATAGTATTAATTAAAAAATATATTTATTAAAAAATAGTATTTATTTAAATTACTTTTGAATGGTAGTGTATATATCCATGATGCATGAATGTCTACACAACAGATGTACTTCGTAAAAAAAAAAAAAAAAAAAAAAAAAAAAAAGGAATAATTAATAGATTTATTGAGGTTTATGTTTAAAGCAAGTGAATGTGTGTGAATGTGTCTACCATTTGGCACTAAGTTTGGGTTCTTTTTTATTTTTTATGAAAGTCTTGAATGCTCACCAGTGCTTTATGCATTTGATTAAAAAATACAATAAAAACAGAAATATTGTAAAATATTTTTACAATTTGAAATAACTGGTTTCTATTTTAACATATTTAAAAATATAATTTATTCTTGTGATGGCAAAGCTGAATTTTCAGTAGCTTTTACTCAGTCTTCAGTGTCACATGATCCTTCAGAAATCATTCTAATATGCTGCATCCTTGCTAAATACAATACTAAACAATAACACAATTGTATTAATTTGAAAAATTATTTATTAAAAAATAGTATTTATTTTAAAAACCCCTAAATGGTAGTGTATATAAACGCACACACACACACACACACACACATTATGGAAATTCCACGTTATGGAAATTTTGGGATGTAATTTAACTTTATTAGGATAAGGAAAGTATTTTTTGCTGCGTATAAAAAAGGACCGGGGTACATATAACTAAAATTATACAGTGCGTATAAAAATATGACAGCTGAAATGAACTGCAAATAATTATGTGTCACCAACATGCCACTGCTGGTGCGCTTATGTGGCATGTGTATATCTGTGTGTGTTATAAATGAACAGCACCAATTATATCAATGAAAATCTACTGTGTGGACATGAAAGCCTGGCCTTTCCTATTTCCCAGAATAAACTTCGTTCATTCATAAAAGCGGGAGACTGGCTACGAACGGAAACTTAAACACAAAACCATATGCCTAACAGTCAAACTCACACACATGCACACACACATTGCAAGGAACTGCAGTGCTCTGAGAGCAAGAGAGCACCACACAGGCTATAATTCCCAGCATTCCAGAGTGAGCGTCCAAGCCACGCTGACGTCTGTGCGTCTGGGAGGAACGCCGCTATTTACCACCACAAACTTCCTTTGCCTGCACATCATTCAGAGAGGAAGAAGCAGAGGAAAAAAAAAAAGAGGGAAGATGGCATGACTGCTCTCTATTTAGGCAGCATGCTAAGTCAGCCTGGAAATGCCCCCTGTCTCCACCCTAATTCTGGTGCCAACGCGCCTCGCCGCAACGGCTAATGGCTGTTCTCCTGCGTGAGTGTGTGTGAAAATTCCTCGGGGGTTCAGGGGTTATTGGACTGCGGGAGAGAGCTGTAATTATTGCAGTAGCAATGAGATCATGGCCCCCTGTCTCTTAATCTAATGAGGACATCAGTGTCAGCAGTAATCAGCACACTAAAGACAGACAGCAACAGCCACGGGGAGAGACGGAACCGCTGAAAAATTCAGTTGAGTAGACGTAAACAGAAAAGGAAAATCAAGATCAAGTGAAATGAAAGACTGATAAAAAAGACTGATAAAAACAAGACAGCAAAGAAGAAACAATTTCTTAAAGAGACAGTTCACTGAAAAATGTACCTTTTGTCAGCGTTTCACTCACGCAAACCTGTATGACACAAAAGGAACATTTTTTACAGAACTGTTTTTATCCGTATAATTAAAGTCAATGGACCAGTTGACATTCATTAAAGGAGAAGTCCACATCCAGAACAAAAATATACAGATAATTTACTCACCCCCTTGTCATCCAAGATGTTGTCTTCAGTCAGTGAGAAATTGTTTCTTGAGGAAAACATTACAAGAACTTTCTCCATATAATGGACTTCAATGGTGCCCCCAAGTTTGAACTTCCAAAATACAGTTTAAATGCAGCTTCAAATTGCTCAACAATCTCAGCCGAGGAAGAAGGGTCTTACCTAGCGAAACGACCGGTCATTTTCGAAATAAATTGACAATTCATATACTTTTTAACCTCAAATGTGTAGTTTGTGTAATCCGGGTCAACACAGTTAGGGTGTGTCGAAAAACTCCCCTCTCGTTTTCTTCTTCAACGTCAAATTTGCTTTACGTTTTACCATTTTTTTGTAAATGGCGTTTGATCTTCTTTGCATGTTCACTTTGTAAACACTGGGTCGGTACTTCTGCAGCGATGTAGGACAATTTTGAAGTTGGGGAAGAAAACAAGATGGGAGTTTTTTGACATACCCTAACTGTCTCGACCATATTGAACCGGAAACTTAGACACACAAACTTAGATAAGACGAGCGCCTGAGGTTAAAAAGTATATAAACTGTCAATTTGTTTTGAAAATGACCTTTCGTTTTGCTAGATAAGACCTTTTTTCCTCAGCTGGGAGCTATTTGAAGCTGCATTTAAACTGCATTTTGGAAGTTCAAACTTGGGGGCACCATTGAAGTCCACTATATGGAGATAATTCCTGAATTTTTATCCTCAAGAAACATAATTTAAAGAAACATAAGAAAGACACAAACGTCTTGGATGACAAGGGGGAGAGTAAATTATCTGGAAATATTTGTTCTGGAAGTAAACTTCACCTTTAACGGTTTATTATAAAGACATTTTTTAAAAAAAGAGAGCAAGTCATACAGGTTTGGAACGGCATGAAGGTGAGTCAATTACAGAATTTTAATTTCTGGGTCAAGTATATTATTTCAATTTTTTTCCCTGTGTAATTATTCATGTCCCTGTTTTATGTCTCTACTAACTGCACCCTAGGCAAAATATGGCAAAGATATTTGGTTATATTGATCAAAGGTAAGTGACTCACTATTTACGCACACACACTGTCTTTGTGCCCACAGAATTCCACGGAAAACTCCAGAAATTTCCGCAGAAATGAAACGCCTGTCCTAGCACACATCCCCCACTCATGACATGTTATTAAAATAATTGTTTTGGTTTATGAAATATACTTTACGCTGTTATGTGTCTAGTACTCGTAGTTCTGTTTATATTATAAATATCAACATACTTAAATCTAGACAGTGTGGATAAAGTCTGCATATTGTTTTTGGAGCTGCTTACAGTACATATAAATCAGTATTTTTTTAAAGAAAGAAAAAAATGAATACTTTTATTCATCAATGACACATTAAATTGATCAAAATTGCCAGTCAAAACATTTATACTGTTACAAAAGCTACTCTCGTAGCTTCATAAAATTAAGGTTGGACCACTGATGTTACATGGACTATTTTAATGATTTCCTTACTACATTTCTGGGTGTACATTTCCAACGTAGTAGTTGCATTGCTGTCTATGCAGGGTCAGAAAGCTCTTGGATTTCATCAAAAATATCTTAATTTGTGTTCTGAAGAAGAACGGAGGTCTTATGGGTTTGAGTAATTAATGACAGAATTTTCATTTTAGTGTGAACCATCCCTTTAAATCTCCAGAGAACAATGTTAATAACCCAGTGTGACTTGCTGTTGTGCGTATGTAAGAGAGGGAAGTTAAACAAAAGTTAATAGAAAGTTACAGAATTAAATATGAATAGGTGCACGGATATGTGCGTGTCTGCGTTCTGCGTGTCCCAACTGCATGTGGGCGGAATAAAACGGTCAAAATGGCTTGAGAAAGCAGACAGTGAGGCCATCAGACAATAAATGTGCTCATAATCCTCTGACTCACAGCCTTGGGACGTCAAATCACAAACATCCGTATACACAGAACAGATATTGACAACAAACATAAGCTTTGTCTTTTCCTTTGCTGCTCTCGATCAAATGTTGTCATTGTCTCGTTAATTATAAAACGTACCGAGAGAATCCCCTTTGAAACTCTTTTGGTTTTTACGAGCTAATTTTCATATTTGCAGTGATCTCGTAAAGAGCGCTTCAGGAAAGAAAATGACATTTAATGGAAGTAACGTTCTGTTATGAAAGTGTGTGACTCATTAAATAGTGAACCCATAGACTCAATACACAAACACACACACACAAACACACAGCCAAATGGATAATACGCAGACTTATGTTCTTGTCTGCTGATCTGTTTCACGTCAATCCTTTTACATTCAAACTCCAAAAAGCTTGTAAAATTGTTCCTGCAATAAATACAGTTAAAGTCAGCCAACAAAGCCCTGTTTTATTAAACCGAGCTAACACAAGAACACTTAGCTACCTCTACCACAAACCTTTTCACCAGCAATTTTTTAGCCATCTGTTCAGATTTAAAGCATAAGAGTTTAAAAGAAAGCAACAGGTAAGGCAGATCAACAGAACACCAAAGCAGCAAAGACTTTCCAGAGTTTGAGATTAGCATGTTGCTAGGCTAGCAGGATAGTACTGTATAACCATACAATACAATGAGTACACAACTGAGTAAAATAATCTGTTTGTCTATTACACAAAACTGTTTTTGCTGATACTTTTCATAATTTTTCTTGACTCATCCATCTCTGATTAGGAGTTCAAAAGTGCACTGCTGAAACCCTATTGTAATTGTTAGAACGGCCAGGGATCAGAAATCCCTACATAAAACTGATCATGCAGACCAAACCATAAGTCGTAGAGACTTGAAACTTGGAGGGATTTTTGGTAACTTGGTTAGTACACACACCATTTACAAGGCTCCAAGGCTTACCCCACTTGGCCTGACGGGGGCGCTACACCGATCAAAAGTACGAACTCACTCATAACTCCTAAACCGTTTGTGGTTGATTCGTCCATTACACAGGTGAAATTTTTAGGTAATTTTGCATTTTTTGAAAAACCTACTTTTGCAAACTAGTCCTAGGCGTTTTCACCCGATCAGAACTAAACCAATGCAGAAAGATTCTCTGGAGAGTGAATATCAATAATTATCAAAAAAAAAAAAAGAACTTTCAACCCTCATTTGAAGGGGCGGCGCTGCCTTCATTCAAAACGCTATAACTTTTTAACGGAATGAGATATCTTTGTCAAACTCTCAATGAATATGTAAGAGCTGAATCTGAGGTCACTTTAAAAAAGTTGCAGAGCATGGCCACTTGGTGGCGCTATAAGAGGGAAAAAAGGGCCAGACTACGCAACCGTTTTTCCTCTTGGTCCAAAGTGCCAGAAGTGGCTATAAGGACATTTGCCTAACTCAAAATGAAATTTGAAAACCTATTAGACAAGCTTAACGGAGCTCAATTGGAACAAAACTCGGTGAGCCTGATTGACTCACGGACCTACAGGTCTGTACGAAATTTGAAAGAAATCAGCCACTGGGGTTGGCACCAATAGTCTTGTGGTTAGTGTGCCGACATACAGCTCTGTGCTCATGGCAACCCGAGTTCAATTCTCATTTCGAGGTCCTTTGCCGATCCCGCCCCCACTTTCTTCACCCAATACTTTCCTGTTCTCTACTGTCCTATCAAATAAAGCCAAAAGCACATAAAATATCACTTAAAGGGGTCATCGGAAGCAAAGTTCACTTTTTCATGTTGTTTGAACATTAATGTGTGTTGGCAGTGTATGTACAAATCTACCCTATAATGATAAAAATCCATGCAGTGTTTTTTAATCAATCTGTAAAAAAAAATAATATCCCCTTTTTCAAATCGAGCCATTGTGGCATCACACTGACAGAGGCCGCTCCCACGATAGTTGATTGACATGAGCGTCTTGCCTCAGATCATCTGTAACAGTCCGACCTCCATTGTTTCGATGCTGGAGCGGAGATGTAAGTTAGACAAGAATATCTCCGATTGAGCGATTGAGGTGTTGTGTTAATGGATGTAATAATGAACATAGTGATCGTCATTTACTCCTGACATCTGAGCAGCTGAAGATGCAGTGGATTACGTTTGTTTGTGAAGGGAATGCGCCTCCCGATCTACATATATCCGTCTATGTTCGCGCAAATCATTCATGATCTAGCTTCACCTGCAGCAGAAGTGAGTATAAGGGTTTTTTTATGAATCTATGCAAATGCCTATCCTAGTAATGTGCTAGTTAGCAAGTTTCGCAGCTAAACGTGCTAAATGCGGCTAAAGTAAACAATCTCTCAGAGCAGCCCATTACTCCACAGAGAAAAGAGAGGGGCAGAGCGAGCAGAGCTCATTTGCATTTAAAGGAACAATCTCTCAGAATGGGTTGATTTTTGCAGAGCTCATTTTGACAAGGTAAAAAGGGTGTTGGTTTGCACAACCATTGAGAATTTTTAACTAAAGAATATTACAGACTTTTCATTAAGACCCTAAGGAATCATATCAACTTGTGGAAAATGGGTATCCAGTGACCCCTTTAAAAAAAATCAGCCACTGCATTTTTCAAGGGTGCAAACGATTATATATTGCGCATTTTTTTCACACATACAAACAACGTTTTACCTCTAGAACTACTGCTGTCACTCAAACTGTTTGTTAAATGATTGAGAAAATGTAAAAAAAACTACTTTTGCAAGTCCGGAAAAAAAACACTGCAGTGCAATTCTCTGGATTGCAAAGTTTAAATTTGTCAGCGCCGATAGCCTTGTGGCTAGTGTCCCGACATATAGCGCAATTGTGCTCGTGGTGACCCGAGTTTGATTTCCGTCTTGACGTCCTTTGCTGGTCCTGTCTAATAACTCATAAATAAAACCATGAAAATAACTGAAATTTACCCTTTGGGAAGCTATAACAGGGTCGTTTAGAAAAGGGGCCTGTCCAAATGTTCCCAAAAGCCTATAAAGCCTAAAGGAAAACTCAAAACTTACTCAAAACATGAAACCTAATGAGCACGTGTGACAGGTGATTTTAAACAAGCATGCAAAGTTTTAGAGAGATCAGACCACAGTTGTTGCTGTAACAGTCATAAACGTTAAAAAAAAAATCAGATTTCTATGGTAAATTACCAGAATTTGCCAAAAGTGCTTTTTTTGATGTCTTTTTCCATATGTGCTTAAGTGTCTTAAAGCTCTTGAACCCTGGTAATTGCTGCTTGCAGCTATATTTATTTATTTAGTTGTTTTTTTACTAAGTGTGTTTGCAGTTTATTCTAGGATGTGAAGAAAACATGATACTTAATAAAGTTGCCTACCTTTTAGAACAGCCTTTTACACTTATCTACTACATGGGGAGCACACAAGCTTTTGGAACAGAGCACTAATTTCACAAAATTCCTATTTGCCAGCAATTATATATGAGAACATGCGGTGAATTATACAATAAGAGAATTAAAGTAAAAAGGCAGGTAAAGATGAATGGAATGGCAAGCAGCGGGAGAGTGGAGTTCAATACACGCTTGTTCCATTACCAGCAGAGTTTACGTGACATTTCAGAATGCTGGTTTCTCCAAACAACCTGGAATAAGCCAAGCGGATGTACAGTAAACATGGTCATTATTTCAACTGTGTACTTTTAAAAGTCACCAAAATTTTCAAAAACATGTCCTCTCAGTACACATCCTGAGAAATTCTTTTTGGAATACACACTGGACGCACGCATTCCAGAGCTGCTCTCATTTTTGTCCATCGTGATAGCAGAACCTCCTGCATGTCTGAGTTTTCTGCCCGTTTTACTATTTGCCACGTGTATCTAATCTACGGCTCCATTCTGTCTTATCTCCTTGCTTCACATAGAAACATGCACGCGCACATGCTGCACGCCATCAAATACTCAGCGACCAATTCTGATATACAGCACCCTGAATTTATGTCAAGAGATGAAATCATTTACACCACATCTTAAAAAATCTATATTGTGTTTGGTAACGTTATATGGCATTTTTATAATTTTTATAAATTAAGTTTTATTTTGTTTTGTTTTTTTCCCAGTAAAAACTACACATAAATGTCATCTGAAAATGACAAAAAATGCATTTTATATATTTTAATGTTGTTAAAAGTTTCTTACGCTCAGCAAGACTGCATTTATTTGAACAAAACAGTAATATTGTTAAATATGGTTGTGATTTAAAATCTTTTTCAATATATTTTACAATATAAGTCATGATGGCAAAGTTGAATTTTTAGTATCTATCACTCCAGTCTTCAGTGACATACTTGAGAAATCATTTTTATTTTGCTGATTCGGTGCTCAAGAAACATTTCTTATTATTTTCAGTGTAAAAACAGCTGGGTTTTGTGTGTGTGTGTGATTTTTTGTTGGATAGCAATTTAAAAAAAAACAGCATTTGTTTGAAAAAGAAATCTTTTGTGGGATAAATGTCACTGTTTTGATCAATTTATTGCATCCTTGCTGAATGAAAGTATTCATTTCATTTAAAAAAAAAGACTGACCCCAAACAACAAAGCGATTCTTTTAGCAGTGTATCACGACATTCAGTCATGTGTGCGTGTGTATATTGACCTCTGAACAATGATGCTCGACAGTCGTCTAAAATCCCCCTCCTCTTTCCCTTTGTTGGATCCAGGCTCTCTAGAGCAGGAGCAGCTTTGAAGAGAGGGCTGATGAACTAGATAAGGCATGAGGAAGCTCTCTGGCTACTGGGCGACCAGACCAGCCCTGACATGCAGTGCGTAAGTATGTGTGTGTATATTGTGTGGTTACTGACTAGATTAGAAGCAGCAGTTGCAGGAGATTCTTGTTTCCCCCAGAGCGTTTGGAGACACAAGACTTAGGCGACAGGAACCTCAGACCAACAGAGACCTTCTGTTACACACTCACTAAACCACTCTCTGCTATCCGATCTCCTGATAACACACCGACTCCCACACACGGACACTCATGCTCTCACATACACGTCAATGCCCAGAAAAGCCTTCATACAAAAAATTCATTTCAAGTCTACACTCAAAAATAAATTGATAAATTGAGTCTGATTTTGTGGTATATTATTATAATCTTAATACAAGTGATGAAGGATTTTGAAAGTCTGCCTGGTTTAAATGTTTGAAAATGATTAACAGTTGAAAACACTGTAGTAATTTAGATAAGTAATAAAAAAGTAATCAAAGGTAATCAGTTACATTAATAACGTAATTGAAATAGTTGCACTACTTATTACATTTTAAATAGGGTAACATGCAATCTGTAACCTATTATATTTTCAAAGTAACCCTCCCAACATTGTTAACACTTCATATTAACTTTTATTAACAATACTGAAAAATATTATTAGCCGCTTTCTTTGTATATATAGTATACATGTCCTGACTTTTGTATACAGAACATTAGAGCCACATATGATATGTGATATTCAACTGAACGATATTCAGCCGTTACATCAATTATATTCAATGAGTAGTTTTGTTTTTTCAATTATTAAGTAATTTTAAATACCAGAAACAGTCACATCCCATATTTGCGAACAAACAAACAAGCAATTTTCTAATTTACTAAAACTACAAGCCAAATTAAGTCCCAAACTAGACAGCACCTACCTATGATCTAATCATGACAAACTATATATCGTTGGGAAGGTCTAAGACTCCTAAATATATTTTACCACTCTTTTGTGTTACAAATTACGTAAAATATAACTGTAAAATATATATTAACTGAAAACTTAAAATCTCAAAATTCATCCTTTGAAAACCATTTTAAAATCAGACATTGCATTACCATGTAAATTGTACATCAAAATCATATTACAAAATGTTTTCGTTCATGAATTATTAAAAAATTTAACTTTGTGCATTTTTATGTCTATGTTTAAGACAGGGAGTGACAGTTAAAGGGTTAAGTAAATAAATAAATATTAAAAATTGATGTAAATTTCACAAAATCGCTAGTAAATTTCACAATTCAAATTTTGACATAAAAAGGTGAAAAAGCTTTTTTTTAATACATATAAAACACAGTTTGAAAATGCATTTTTACAGGCTGGGTTATAAAAAAAAACAAAAATCTCAAAAATTATTAGAAAATAAAACAACTCATATAGTATTTAGCATAGTTTAGCATAAGAACCTTTAAAAAAGTAAATGTATTTGACTGTTCGTTACTTAATGTAGATGAAGAAAAATAAAAAAATATTCACTAAAAAAAAATCCTTAAAATTTACTGTAAAAAAAAAAAAACTGGCAGCTGTGGTTGCCAGAATTTTACCGTAAAAAAAGTGCTAGCAACATTTTGTTTTTTTTACGGATTTGACTTAAATTTACATTTAAATACAATAATTTCATTAACTGGTACAATATTAATATACCAAACTATCTGTTTAGTAACTTTTGTAATACACTGATAACCACCAAAAACAGGTGGTGACGAGAAAGTCACATGATGAACTAAAGCCCATCACAAGCAGCTTTTAAATACTAACATATATAGAAGGTGCACAATGTCATTCACGCAAATACTAAACACCATCATGGTATCACATGACAATGAAATAATGCAATAAACATTAATTTAAAAACATTAGATTTAACACAACCCTAGTGTAACTGATAAGAAAAAAAACAAGAAGAAATCAAATGTGAAATGTAACTTAGGAAATTCTGGGAATGTCAATTTACAGTTATTCACTGTAAATTACACATTCTCTTTCCACTTCCAAAAACGGTATACTACTGTAAAATTACATGTAATGTACAACACAGTTTTTCACCGTATATAGTAGGGTAACTTTCTACTTTCTCTTTTATTGTTAAAATCAGAGTCATTTTTTACAGTGTTGGTCTGAATGTACATTAATGTACAATTACTATGCTATGCAATGTGTTGATGTGTCCTATTTGACAAATGTTATTATTTTAAACAGTGAACTTTTTGTATATTGTATTATAAGTATGAGGGATGTAGCATGCGTTGTGTATGTTTGCTGCTGTTGGAGGAGGTGGGACCGTGTGCATGTGTGATAGTCAGGGCTTTTGGGGGCACTATACATGTCTGGATATCGTTTGGATTGAAGTCTAAATATTTACATGACCCCTGTTCATTAGTCGAAATGGAAGCTTTTCCTTAAACCACACAAAATGTCCATCCATTAGTACGGAAAAGCACTTAAAGCTAAGTGCTCTTTTTTTACACATGCACGCACACACATGCATTCTTTGTCTATCTTTTTGTAAAAGGCCATTTTGTGGGGCCACCCTTTACACAGCTGTCAAGTGTCTTCAAATTGCATTCAGTATACAATTTATGTATGTATAATTCAAGACCTAATTGTTCATAGACCTTCTTCAAGATCACATTTACCACCCTGAAACTGTCAGATATGCTTACAAAACAATGCACAATCACAATTAACAACGAGCTTGTTTCCCAGTGAATCTGAACACTGAATTTAAAGGGATAGTTCACCCAAAAATGAAAATTCTGTCATTAATTACTCACCCTCATGTCATTTCAAAGCCGTAAGACCTTTGTTCATCTTCAGAACACAAATTAAAATATTTCAGATGAAATCCAACAGCAGCACAACATGTTCAAGGCCCAGAAAGGTAGTAAGGACATCATTAAAAATATCTTAATCTGAGTTCTGAAGATGAACGAAGGTCTTACGGGTTTGGAACGACATGAGGGTGAGTAATTAATGACAGAATTGTCATTTTTGGGTGAACTATCCCTTTAAGCAGATTTAAGATGGCAGAAGGCGGTTGACAAACTCTCATCTGATTGGTCAGTTAAAAAGAGAAATATGTTCACTGGGAAAGTACAGTAGGTTACTGGAAAACCTACTGGTGCTTCACGTGGACAACAGCTAAATGAGTGTATGAAACACATTAGCGAGAGACAGAGAGAGAAAGGGGGAGAGTGAGCAGGAGGGAGCTTCTCCCCAACAATAAGAATTAATTTATAGACTTTGATTATTGAAAAGGAGCCAGGATTTTTCTGGAGAGGAGTCAGTCTGGCTTAGTGGATGTGTTTGTGTGTCGAGTGCATGAATAATTGTGTGCTCCTTGCCATCAGTCTCTACAGCACTGAATGAAATCAAGACGTGCCAACTTGCTTTCTATAGTGCTGTGCTAACTTTCTCACACCCACAGGTAACTTCTCACACTGCTTATGTAGAGCGCACTTGTTAGATAAACATGTTATCAGATTCATGACAGATTGCGATATTGCGGTAACATAGGTTTTTCGAACAAAAGATTTGAGTTGACTCTTAAACAACGTCTTGTACAAACACATCTCATATCCTCCCTGACTGAAAGTTTGAGTCATTGTTTGGAGTGGTTTTATCTCAGATTGAATCTGTTTACTTTTGATTCATACGCACATGTAATATTTACCCATGTTACATGTAGGTCAAACTGATTTTTAAAGATTTAAGTAAACACGTGTAATACATTCATATGTCTGTTTATCTACTGAATGCATACGTAATCCTTCACAAATGTTATCTGCCTATGAATCTGCTCCTGAAATCAAGCAATGCCACCTGTACTGGCATTTGGATCCAAACTAAAATGGTGCAAAGCATGAGGGAAAACTCTGTCTCTCTTTATTAAATTATTTTTAACATTAGCATTTGGCTAATCTCTTAGATCTGAAGACATCTTGTCAATGGGTCTCTTTATCTTTAGTACAGATTCATGGGCCAACACTGATCACTGCTTAATCATATTTTACTGACTGCTCTATCACAGTCTGTCTGTCTTAATCTAATATGCCTGGAGCCAGCACTCAACAAAAGCTTGTCAATAGCCCCTCTTCTTTCTCCTCTGCTTTCCAGCCATTACAGGAAAAAATCAGGCCAGCTAGTCTTAAATACGCTGTCCAAAGCACTTTTAGAAATGAGGCGGGAGGCACACAGGAATTACAACTGCTGCACAATGTAATTCATTTAATCCATTTAAAAATAAGTTTTAGCTGCTGGGGCCCTGTTGCTTTTGGCGTGGGTTGTTCTACAACTTGTCCCTGCATGTTGAAAAGACTTATATTTTTATTATGATTTTAATATTTTAGTATTGTTTGTATTATAATATATGTGTGATGTAGAAATATATTCATTTATAATGTAATATGTACTATATGTTTGGTGTATGGATGTGTCTGAATAGTGAATCGATATTCCGAAAGGCACGGAAAACAATCAAGTCACTAAAGTGACATGGTTAGCCACTTGCTAGCAGTAACTGTTACATTACAGAACATAAAATTGAATTTACCACATAAACAGAGTAAAGAGAGATTACTTATAGGGCGATGGCGAATGATTTGCAGATCCTGAGCACCACTCACAAACATCTAATCTTTTAAAATGTGCGGTAAGTACTGCTCTATAGTATAGAGGATTTGCACTTATGTCATGATTTTGTTACGTATGAGCTACATATGAGCAGTATTAATTAAGATATTAGCCTAATATTTCACCTACCCTTACGAAAAAGAAGTTTATTCAAGTGTACTATTAGTATACTTCTTTTAAACTAAAAATAGGAAAGTATACTTTTAGTCTACTTTTCAAGTACCTCCCAGAAATGTGCTTATTGTAATTCTCAGAGATATACTTAAAATACCATTTAAGTATACTTGACTTATACTTAGAAAAAGTCTAAATATATTTAAGTTACACTATACTAAGCTCAGAGAATCCATGTTTTCGTTGTTACAAGGTAGGGGGCACTATTACACTGCCTTCTGTACAGAATTTCCAAAACACAAGCGAAGAAGAAACCAAAACAACAGATGTATCCACATGTAATCTAACACGATTATCAGACATAAAAAAAATTAATCAAAACTGTGTAACGTTATAAAATGTCGACCCATGAAAAGCTAATATTGACTGTCAAGGTCTGAATCCAGATTCTGAATCCAGTTCAGTCATTTTTCTGCGTTTTGTTCAAAATATTGTTTATTTCTTAACTTTTTTTTTATTTATGAAACGTACCCACATTTAAGTGTTTATAAAAAAGAATGCATGAAGCTATAATAAAATGTTTTTGTTTACAAGCAGCTACCCTTTTCTTTCTTTTGATGTTTGTATGTTCAGATATTCATATAACAAAATGTATACAAAAAATAATACCTAAATAGGGACTATTAGTATACTTAAAGATGTAAAGTTCACTTAAAGAAAACTTATGAATATACTTGCAGTATGAAACTACTAAACTAGTAGTTTACTGAGCCTATACTTCAAAGTGTAGTAAAAATGCTACAAGTATTTACTTGGTAAACTAGAAGTATACCTGTAAGTTCACTTTTAGTATAGCTGCAGTACAAACTAAACACTTAGATGTAAACTAGTTGTGTACTCAAAGTTTACTATTGTTAAACTTGAAGTATACTTAAAAGTATACTTTTATATACTAGAAAGTGGGCCAATTTAGTCCCAAGGAGTATTGAAATAGTACACCGACAAGTATACTACTAGTACACTAATAATTGTATACTTACTACATAATGTATACTTAAAAATATACTTGAACTTTACTTAAGTATATTTAATAAAATAAACTTGAAGTACCCTGGTGAAAAAACCAGCATATGCTGGTAGGTATGTTTTGATGCTGGGATGCTGGTTAGGTATGTTTTGATGCTGGTTTAAGCTGGTCCTTAGCTGGTTTATGCTGATCATGTTGCTGGTCAAGGACCAGCATAAACCAGCAAAGGACCAGCATAAACTAGCTATGGACCAGCTTAAACCAGCACCAAAACATACCTAACCAGCATCCCAGCATCAAAACATACCTACCAGCATATGCTGGTTTTTTCACCAGGGTACTTCAAGTTTATTTTATTAAATATACTTAAGTAAAGTTCAAGTATATTTTTAAGTATACATTATGTAGTAAGTATACACCAGGGTATACTACTTTTTGGTAAGGGTATCTGACCGGAAATGATACCAACAAACAGGAATGTTGTCAAGATTCTTGCCTTGGACATCCTGGTTTAGTTTGGCCAACCACAAACGCCTTTTTTCCTCACCCAGTTTTTTGCACTCTTTTCCTTGATTTGTTATGACTTTTGGCAAACTACAGTACTTCAAATGTTTTTCCCGGTCCGACCAATTAACACAGCCCAAAACCTGATAATAAGTGACCATTTTCAGCAACAATAATCAGCAAAATATGCGAGTTTCATTCGGTTCAGTGGCATTGTTTAGTTCCGTGCCGTCAGTATGGTCGACTGGTGACACGTCGTGAAAATCCTCTATTCAGAACGGCACGGAAAACGAATAACGGAGTCATTAAAATGACATGGTTAGCTTACATTGCAGTACATAAAATGTACCTTACCACATAACAGAATAAGGAGAGATGACTTATAGGACGATAGCGAATGATTTGCAGATCTTGGCCACTACTGACACATTTAATCTAGTAAATTATGTGGTAAGTACTGCCGCTCCGCAGTATAAACAGAGTATGCTCCCTTCTTTCTGCAATTTATATACAGTATAATTACCTAACGATTAAATTGCGAGAGAAAGCACTGATTTTTTTCCCTCCCATCTCCTATTTAGTCCTTGCATGCATTTCCTTTCCGAATATGGTATTCGAATTCGGTCACATCCCTAGTGTGGTGTGTAACATTTTCCTCTTGTTTTTTTCACTAGTAAATTTCACAAATAACTACAAATAAATGGCAAGTAACACATTTTTATATAAAAAAAAAACCTGAAATAGTATTTTCTTGTAATCTTTATTTACAACTTTGAGTTTTACAGTGTACAATATGAATTGTGAAATGAATTAGTACTTTTAAGAAAAATTCTGTTGACTATCAATAGCACTTTTTCCTAAATGTACAAAATTAAGTTTGACAACAAATTTCTAACTCTAAAATTTTTGTGAAATGATCCCTTGATCTAAAAAGTCTTTAAAGTCCTCATTTTAAACCTAATGTCAGATGTGATTGAGGAAAGAGTCACAGAAGAATGTTTTACTGTTTAGCTTGAAGACACACACCCTTGTTTGTCTTCCTGCAATCACACAGGAGGAATTTACAAGAGTTATCAATCGATTACGGGCAGGGGAAAAAAGATACAGAGAGCCATATAATACAGATAAAGACGCACACACAAAACATAATCTGGAGGAGTATGGAGTCTGTTGCGTGTTTCCAATGACTTGACCCTTGTAGGTGAAGATAATGAATGGTTAGATATCTACTGAAATTAATGAAACGCTCTCACTGTTAGAGTGACAAAACAAATCCGATGTAAAAACTACTTCAAATTCTGTGATTCTAAGATAAGAATTTAATAAACCAAAAGCGACAAAAGATACTGAGCCTATTTAAAACACCATCTCATGTAGTTTTCGTCCGCCATCATCACCTTTTCAAGCTAGCTTAGTCTCCCTCCAGATCAAATAGGTTGGTTGGTCAATAGCAAACACTTCCATCCAGTGACAGAGAGTTCAACTGAAGGGAAAGTGCTCTGTTTTCATGCCGGACAAAAGAAATGATCACTGGGTTTTTTACACCGTAATGAAGTGTCACTCATCACATGCTTCATTACTTTAAAGGGGCGGCACAATGGAGTATGTGATATGGATCCCACAAATGTGAAACGCAGAGGCCGGCTGCTGCAAGTTTTAGAGAAATAATCTATTATGATGTTGAGGGGTAATTATAATCTAACTTTTCCTCATAATTTCAGCAAGTCATCTCACTTTACTCAAAGGGCATGAAATGGCCTTAGAATGGAGAGAGTCAGTTGACATGGGAACTGGAGCTTGGAAAAGTTTGTCCGCTGTAAATAAGTAAACTGATACCCTCACAAATATTGAGGTATACTGTATGTGGTTGCAAAAATGCCAACGATTCTGTATTTCTTAGCAAGAGATGTTCAATAAACCAGGAAAAAAACAGACAAACAGAAAAACAAGCAGAGAGAGAAATGTGTTGTGGGGTGAGGTGGGGAGGGGAACATAGGAAAATGAGGGACAGAGAGGCGAAGAGGGAGAGACAGTCTATTGATTTGGTCCACAGTGAGAGATAAGGTATCTCCACACATGACTTTATCTGACTGGTTACATATCAGCAAGCGAGCGCACCGTATCGACACGGCAACATCAGTCAATGCCATATGCTGCACTATTCATCATCTACACTGAATAATGACAGGCACACATGGCACTGTATTTGTATAGACAGTTGAGGTCAAAAGTGTACATACACCTGGCACAATCTGCGAAATCTTAATTATTTTACCAAAATAAGAGGGATCACACAAAATGCATGTTATTTTTTATTTAGTACTGACCTGAATAAGATATTTCACATAAAAGATATTTACATATAGTCCACAAGAGAAAATAATAGTTGAATATATAAAAATTACCCCGTTCAAAAGTTTACATAAGCTTGATTCTTAATACTGTGTTGTTACATGAATGATCCACAGCTGTGTGTGTGTTTTTGTGATAGTTGTTCATGAGTTAAACTGCCTGCTGTTCTTTAGAAAAATCCTTCAGGTCCCACAAATTCTTTGTTTTTTCAGCATTTTTTTTAAATTTTCCAACACTGACTGTATGATTTTGAGATCCATCTTTTCACACTGAAGACAACTGAGAGACTCATATGCAATTATTACAAAAGGGTTCAAACACTCACTGATGCTCCAGAAGGAAAAACGATGCATTCCAGGGGTGTAAACGTTTGAACAGAATTAAACATTTTTTCTTATTTTGCCTGAATATCATATTCTTTCATTTAGTACTGCCCTTTAGAACTACAGAAGATACTTATATGTTTCCCAGAAGACAAAATAAGTTAAATTTATCCTGATCGTCAAATTCTTAAGTTTTCACTTTTGAACGGCTCATTTGTATAAATTTGACTATTATTTTTTTTCTTTTAGACTATATGTAAATGTGTTTTAAGTGTAATATCTTATTTAGGTCAGTACTAAATAAAAAACAACATGCATGTTGTATTATCCCTCTTATTTTGGTTAAATAATTAACATTCTGCAAGGTGTATGTAAACTTTTGACCTTAATTGTATTTGCATGACATAAAATATATGTGCTTTTTTGACAATATATGTAAAAGAAAGCTTTAAAATATTTTATATGATTAATTACTTTATTGTAAAAACTTTTTTTAAATCAATCTTTTTTGTTTTGTTTTTCAGTAAATTTACTAAAACAATATAAATTTTATATATATATTTATATAATATTTATTTAGAAGCAAATGTACACGTCATTTAGAACCAAAATGGTGTAAGAAGTTGGGACTTATTTTAGATATTCTGCCTATTTCAGTTTATCTTTACAGTACTAAAGTGACATGGTGATGGAAAAAAATATGAGATGGGAGGAAAAATAATTTTTCAATGCTTTTAAGGTTTTGTGTTGCCCTGAGAATTTCCTCACCAAACTTTGTGTTCTTTCACAAAATTACTGCTTTTCTTCCATAAAAAAATTGTGTTCATTTGCAAGTTGAAATATAGTTTTTCGTCCCACCTCAAACATGAAAGTTTTGTGAGCAAATGACATTTCTTCAGCAACACAAACATTTTGCTACAGAACACAAGAATTTAAATACAAATTTTATTTTTTTGACCACTACCACATTTGTTTTTGTATTTTAAACTAGGATTCTTTTTTATTTCCTTAAAATCAAACTAAATCTAGTGATATTTATGTGCACTGTGTTAAGAAAAAACATCACTTAATTCTTTGAAATCAAGTCTTTCCATTTAACTTCTCAAATAAATTGATCTCGTTTTAATGATATTTAGATCATTTTTAATGGAAAACAAGACAAAAATAATGATTAAGAAAAAAACTGCAGCACCGAGCGTGATCACTGCTTCTTCAAATAATGAGCTTAGATTTACACACTGAAATCAAACATTATACGAAGCCAAACAGATGGAGCCAGTCATTCGCTGTGAATCAAGAAATGGTGATATTGAGATTCCTGATCCTCTAAACAGAGTCAGGTTTATGGGTATAGATTTCGGTGTTGCTTCCTCTCTAGACCTCCTGCCCAAATCAATTATACACACATGCAGGTTCCCAAGTCAATGGAGGTATAGGGAGTTTTATCCATGAGTCAATGTCTGTGTCTCCATCTCCTCAGCAGCCCCATTTTTATTAGACCGAGGCAGGTGTGTGTGTCCGTGTTCGTGGGGGTTTATATGACAACACTTTCCCATGTTCACATCCTACAGTAATTATTGATAAGACACTGGCTCGACTCACCCCGACTCGATCAATGAGACCAGATGCTTCAGGAGGGGAGGACAGTGCGAACAGCACTATGTGGGAGACGAGAGATGACAGTTTAGTAGCGTCGACCAAAATTACAGCAATACAGTCACAAGTCATGAACAATATGCATACTAACAACACACTAAATTTTCTTTGTAAAGTTATATGTAATTGTACTATGCCATAAACACTAAAACCTTAAATCAACTGTAAAAAAGGTGATTTAAACAGCTTTAGAAATCAAATAATAGACCCTTTTTACATTTCAGGGTTTCTTAGAAGCAAAGTCGTCATTCGTCAGTTGTAGGACAGTTCAGCTGATTAGCTTGTAGCTTGTAGTGTCTTGCTTTAATAGCTTTTTTGTAATGTCTATTCAATGACAATTAGATTCATTTTGCACTGGGTGAGGCCTTGCTCTCACCGTCTGACAAAAACACAAATTATAGAAGTAACCGTCCACTTAATGTCATGGGACACAAGATGTTGAGGCATGACAGCTTTAATTTAAGTAGTCCTCATCTGACCAGTTCAAAGCGTAGCCCTTCATTATCTACGTCTGGTGCCGACAGCTTCAAAGCGGCTCCTCAGACGGTGTAACATGCTCTAATTGCACAGGTTAAGTTTGGTTACTGGCTGGCCACGGTAGCAGTAGCAAGCCACATATCATGAAAATGTCTCTGTGGTTTAGCTTTTCCTCCTCTGTTCTCTAGTAGTGAGATTCATGAAGAAAGGCTGAGAGAACAGAACACCCTCAACTCATCCACTCAGAGAGACTACTTGGCGTCTGTTATAATGCCAATGTTGTGTTAAACTTCACAGCCATGACATTAAGTGCATGCACTTTAAAAATCAGATTTTAGTTGTGCTAAACCAATAATTCTTTTTAAAATGTCATGCAAACACTTCAGTCCATTTTTTGCAAGTCGGACTACAGACAGGTTATGGTCTTGAATAACAAGGCCGTTCTTGTTTATTGGTTGAAGTGCCTTTTTAGAGGGGTTTGGGGGTCCTGACCTCTCGACTGTGAGACTGTCTATGGATGCCTGAGGCTGAGGTGTTCTGGGTTCATTATGACAAAGCCTTTGTGTCAAAATCCTTGTTAATCCAAGCATCCATTTTCCTCTCAGACTTAAATCTGATGGAAGTGGGACAGAAAATAGCTTTGGCGCTTTTCTGAGCTCCAGGAGGCATTTAAAACCTTTCACTCCAGTGGATACTGGAGTATATTTCTCAGGGGGTTCATTTTTGTATAGCTGTATACTGTAGAGCAGTTGATTTCAAACTTCTTGACTTCTTGACCAAGGCCACCCATTGTCCTCAACAATAATAAAAGGTTGACTAATCCAGTTGTTTGTGATTTACAAAGTATTAAGGATAAACATTTTTGGTACCGCTTTATATTAGGTGCCCTTACCTACTATGCACTTACATTAAAAAATTAGTACAATGTGCTTATTGTGTTCATACTGAATTTCAAAACACTTTTGCTGCTGTTGAGGTGGGATACAGGTAAGGTTAGAGAAAGGTTTGTTGGTATGGGTAGGTTTAGGGGTGTGTTAAGGTGTATAGGCTGAGTTAACGGTATAATTATAAATGTAATTACAGATGTAATTATATGCAGGCATTTATTAAAATATAAGTATGATGTAAAAACATGTATGTACAAAATCCGTGCATTATATCAAATTATTTCTTTAAATGTAAATACATAGTAGTTAAGGACCACTAATATAAAGTGAGACTAAATTTTTAAACATTTTACTCAGAATTTCTACCAAATAAACTATTTTTGAGCTTGGAAACTAGAAAAAAATATTAATAATAAAAAAAATACCCATTAAGTTTTAAGATTTGACCTTCTTTACACTATCAGTCAAAAGTTTTTGAACAGTAAGATTTTTAATGTTTTTTTTAAAGAATTCACTTCTGCTCACCAAGCCTGCATTTATTTGATATGAAAGTACAGCAAAAGTAACATTTTTAAATATTTTTACTATTTAAAATAACTGTCTAAATATATTTTAAAATGTCATTTATTACTATGATTTCAGTGCTGAATCTTTAGCATCATTACTCCAGTCACATGAACCTTCAGAAATCATTCTAATATTCTGATTCACTGTTCAAAAAACATTTATTATTATTATTATGTTGAAAACAGATGAGCTGATTTTATTTCAGGTTCCTTTAATGAATAGAACGTTCAGAAGAACAGCATTTATCTAAAATAGAATAAAATAAAATAGAAATCTTTTTTAAGATTATAAATGTCTTTATCATCACTTAAGATCAATTTAAAACATCCTTGCTAAATAAAATGATCATGTGACACTGGAGACTACAGTAATGATGCTGAAAATTTAGCTTTGACCACAGGAATAAATTACATTTGAAAATATATTAAAACAGAAAGCAGTTATTTTAAATAGTAAAAATTTTTAATAATATTGCTGCTTTTGCTGTATTTTGGATCAAATAAATGCAGGCTAGGTGAGCAAAAGAGACTTTTTAAAAAAAATAAAACATGAAAAATCTCAAAACGTTTGACTGGTAGCGTATATGACTTCTCCACATCTGTAAACCACAAATAAGTATATTCATATATTTAGTGATTTCAAGACCAATTTGGTCTCATTTTTATTTATTAAACTCCCATTGGAAGTTTGCTTTGGCACCCTAGCAGGACCTAAATAATAAAGATAAATAATAAAATAAAGTTGCAAAGGAATTTGCTATTAAACAGTGTTTTTACAGGCCTTTCAGCCCTATTTCAAATTTACAAAAACTATTCATAAATCAGCACAAAATGTAAAAGTTAGTCATCAGACCATTGTTTTAGCCAACAAATAATGTGATCATTACATATTAAAAATGCATAACATTTGCAAATATAAAACAAACATTGGTCTTTTAGTTACCTTTTAGGTACTTGTGACAACTAGCCCCAGACTTCAAACAGTGACAGACCGTTAGACAGAGCTCTTGTAAGCTCAGCAGAGGGAGCTCTTTCTATCATGTGGGAAAGAGAGAGAAAGAGAGAGAAAGAGAGAGAGTTGATTCTCTCTTCACAATTCATGTTTCTCCCACAGTCTTCACACAAGCTCCTTAGGCTCCGAAGAACTTTTGGCCAACCTCACGTTTAATATGTAAAGCATACATCCCCTTCAGAACACTTCAAAATGACACATACCGGTGGCCAGATTCATCAAACATAATGGCCCGCTGTAGGCTGGTGTGGTCGCTTTTCCCCTCCCCCTCTCTCTTTTTCATTTGCTTCTGTCATTCATAGAGGGCCTTAGGTCAAAGCTAAGTGCTATTCTGCTATTAGCAGAAACTGGAGAGAATCCAGAGTCAAGAAATCTGATCTTACTAGTTTCTGGATTTTGGGAAAACATCATTTGTCTTGTTGTATGAATGGGTAGCGAGAAAAAAAAAAAAATCAAACCACAAGAACCAACATACATTCAGTCAGGGCAAGAAAGAGGATGGAAGAAAGAAACTGGAGGGGAAAAAAAAGAATGCAATAATAGTGGGTTATAAAAAAAAAACAATAACAAAATGCTTTTGTTCCTCATTTTTCCCTGCGACATGCTTCTTATTCTTTATTATTACCCACAATGCATCATCGTTCCCCTCTTTCCCCCTCTGTTCCTCCACTCTGCTTTTGTCCAGCTATCAGACAGAATTAAAAACTACAGGAGCAACAAACTCGAGCTGACATGACCTGATGAGGGCCACGGTGGGGTGATGGGAAGGGGGGGCCATGGTGGTTAGGAGAGAGCGAATCATTCAAGTCATGTGACACCCCAGTCCACTCTTCAATCAGCAACAGAATGTAACAAAGAACAAAACACTTTATTCCCGCTTCCTCTATTTTCTTCTTTGCTATTGTGCTAATATGAGCAACGGCTCTTTGTAAGGATGAGGAGTAACTGAAGAATTTCTCCCATTTTGCTTTACAGGTTAAGGTCAAAGGGGAGGCATCCTGTCTATTAAGCATCCATGATCCTCACCTCCTTCCTAAATGCTCTGTGGCCCACAAGGTGTTAGCACTGGATAAAGGGAGTGCGAAGGACAAAAAGAATTGTTATGGGGTGACAGGACGAACAGTCAGACTCAGGGAGTTTAGTGACAATTAACAAAACAACTGACCGATTTGTAGATTAATTGAAGTGGTACAGTATATATTTAATGTGTCGAACACGGTAGAGAAGAAATTGTTGAATAAAGTCTTTTTGTTCTTTGAGCACAAAAAGTATTCTCGTAGCTTCATAACTCTGTCGTCACATGGACTATTTTAACAATGTCCTTACAACCTTTCTGGGTCTTGAACGTGGTGGTTGTGTTGCTGTCTATGCAGAGTCAGCAAAAATATCTTAATTTGTGTTCCAAAGATGAACAAAGGTCTTACAGGATTCTTACAGGAGTCGGTTTCTAACTGAAATAGCTGGACAAAACACTTAATTTAACATGTCATGACATTAAAGATTGTACAATGGCGTTTTAGTGCCACATTAAAAAAAAAAGATTAAAGTCATAATATTTAGAGAATAAAATTGAAATTAAGAGAATAAAGTTGAAATATTACGAGAATAAAGTCTAAATATTTTAAGATTTAAGTTGTAATATATTTTGAGAATAAAGTCGAAATTACAAGAATAAAGTCAAAATATTTCGAGATTTAAGTCGTAATATTTCGAGAGTAAAGTCGAAATTATGAGAATAAAGTCAAAATATTTTGAGATTTAAGTCGTAATACATTTCGAGAATAAAGTCGAAATTACGGGAATTAACTCAAAATATTTCAAGAATAAAGTCGTTATATTTTGAGAATAAAGTCAAAATTATGAGAATAATGTCTAAATATTACAAGAATAAAGTAAATATATATTGAGAATAACGTCTAAATATTTCGAGAATAAAGTCGAAATTACGAGAATAAAGACAAAATATTAAGAGAATAATGTTGTTATATTTCGAGAATAAAGTCGAAATTACGAGAATAAATACAAAATATGAAGAGAATAAAATCGAAATATTTTGAGATGATTAAAGTTGTAATATTTAGAGAATAAAGTCGAAATTATGAGAATAAAGGCAAAATATTAAGAGAATAAAAAATACGAATAAAAATAAAAAATTGTATACTTTTTAAGCACAAAAGCTTGTGTAGCACAGGCTCCGGGATGCACGGTTACGTACTATTGAATCACGTCGAAAGGTCACACGGAACATAGGCAGAACCACAGACCCAGTGTTTACAAAGCGAAAGCGCAAAGACTAAGAAAGTGCAAGTAAGTCAAACCCTGTTTACAAACAAAAAGGTACAACGATGTCGGAGGATTCTGAAGTTGTAGGAGAAAACATGGAGTTTTTCAATACGCTCTACCTTTTTGAGCCGGAGTACACAGACGATGAACTTGTGGTGATTTGAAGACGTGATTCGTAGAAGTGATGGGAAGTTCGGATCATTTTACCGACTCTGACCTTTGAGTCTCGTTCAGCAAAATGAACAAATCTTTTTTCGAGTCATTTCGTTTATTTTAGCAAAATCAGCATCACGTGACAGCCCCATAAGATAAACGAATGACTCGAAAAACCTGAAGACTCAAAACAGGTGAACTAATTACAGTACAGAACCGAATCACTCCCCGAGACAACATGTTCTTCCCGAGCCGTTCAAAATGAATAAATTGTTCAAGAACTACCCGTGGATGCGCATCCCAGAGCCTGTGCTACATGAGCTTTTGTGCTTAAAAAGTACACAAAGTTTTATTCGAAAACAATGACCGATCGTTTCGCTAGATAAGACCCTTCTTCCTCAGCTGGGATCGTTTAGAGCCTTTTGAAGCTGCATTTAAACTACATTTTGGAAGTTCAAAGTCGGGGCACCAATGAAGTCCATTATATGCAGAAAAATCCTGAAATGCTTTTCTCAAAAACCATAATTTCTTTACAACTGAAGACATGAACATCTTGGATGACAAGGAGGTGAGTAAATTATTTGTAAATTGTTCTGGAAGTGGAGTTCTCCTTTAACATTACGGTTGTAACACTGATGTCACATGTACTATTTAAACAATGTCCTTACTACCGTTCTAGGCCTTGAACGTGGCAGTTGCGTTGCTGTCTGTGTAGGGTCAGAAAGCTCTTGGAATTCATCAAAAATATCTTAATTTGTGTTCCGATGAAGAACGAAGGACTTACAGGTTTGGAACAACATGAGGGTGAGTAATTAATAACAGAATGTTCATTTTGGATGAACTAACCCTTTAACCTTGTTTGTTAAGCTGTTTTATAAAAGCAATGTCACACTTGCAATCACATTGTTGGTCTGAATGCCGAAGGAGAAAGATCTAGATACATACGAGTACTTACGCATTCTGTAACACATAATAATGTCAACTGATCCTTTCAGATAAACGCTGAACTGTCAATCACCTCCGTGTGTGTGTTTGTTGGGGAAGTGTTTAGTTAGGCAGTTCAACAGGCAGACACAGCACAGCTGTAGTTGATTTGAACTGTAGCCCTGACAGCTTTAATGAGATACTTTATAGCCAACACAGATCTCCTGCCCTACTCAGGCTATTAAACACACACACACATACACACATCTACATAAGCACACTCTGTGTGTTTACATCAGGGTTAAACCTCACTGCTAGAAGTATCAAATAAATTTTAATCACAGTGAAAATTGCAATAGGGAATCCACAATAAAGTAGATCCTGTGAATTGTTTGGGCACTTAATGTGCCAAACAACATTTAGTAGTGTTTCATTTCCTCACAGTAGTTTAATCAGCAGGATTGATTGAGTTCATTGTGATTATGGTTTCATTCAAGGTAAAGGAAAAGAGCTCAGCTCAGATGCTCACATACATACTGTGTGCAACTCAAGCTGGTCCATCCCTCAACAACCATCCCTCCATTCCACTCCCGTTATCTCGTTCTCTCCCTCCTCTGTCCGTCTGTGCCATTCCCAGGTCAGTCTAGCCCAGTGTCTGTCTGAAGTCTGGGGGCAGAGTCTGATCAGAGCCTTTCAGCACAGGCCTCTGTGCATATGAAGCTAATCTGAGTGGGTCATCTCACACCCCCTCATGGCCTTTTATTCAGAAGACGCAGTCTCTCTCAGGTGCCCCATCTTTAGGTTTTATCTATACATATACACAACATAGCAGCGCATCCTATACTGGCATTTACAAACGTCAGATTGAATCTGCTCAGTAAATGGAAACATTCGATGTAGCTTGTAGATAATGCACCGTAAATGCACTTTAAAATCCATTATATAATGCAAGTGTAAGTATAAACAAATTTGTAATGCATTATAATACTTACCTGTTTATGGTGATTCCTTTAAAGAGCATAATGCACTGTAATGTGCGAGATGGTGAACGAATTTTGCCACTGGCAGATGAATGACTGGCTATAAAATTGTATTTGACACTTTTTAGTTTCAGATTAGTTTCTGCTTCAGGCAAAATCACACAAATCCTGCTTTTTCGTCTACATTTGTGAAGTTTTAACGTTTTATTGGACTGTAATATTTTTACTGTGAAAAATTATTCTGTTAATAATGTTTTTAATCAAGTTAATTCAAAAATGTGACCCTGGACCACAAAACCAGACTTAAGTAGCACTAGTCAAAAATACATTGTATGGGTCAAAATTATTGATTTTTCTTTCATGCCAAAAATCATAGGATATTAAATAAAGATCATGTTCCATTAAGATATTTTGTAAATTTCATACTGTAAATGTATCAAAATTTAATTTTTGATTAGTAATATGCATTGCTAAGAACTTCATTTGGACAATTTTAAAGGCAATTTTCTTAATATTTTGATTTTTCTTTGCACCCTCAGATTCCAGATTTTCAAATAATTGTATCTAGGCAAAATATTATCCTGTCTTAACAAACATCAATGAAAAGCTTTTTTCAGCTTTCAGGTGATGTATTTCAACAAAACTGATGGTCATTTAAAAAAAATGGACTCTTTTTTGGGTCCCGTTTTGTGGTCCATGTCACATATAGTTTCAGAATTGTTAGGAAAAATGGGTCTTAAAGTGATAGTTCACCCAAAAATGAAAATTATGTCATTAATTACTCACTCTCATGGCGTTTCAAACCTGTAAGACCTTTGTTCAACTTTGGAACACAAATTAAGATATTTTTGATGAAATCCAAGAGCTTTCTAACCCTTCATAGACAGCAACGCAACTGACACGTTCAAGGCCCAGAAAGGTAGTTAGGATATCGTTAAAATAGTCCATGTGACATCAGTGGTTCAACCGTAATTTTATGAAGCTACAGAAGTCAGAATTGCTAGATATTAAGTCATATAAACTTACAATTGCGAGAAATAAAGTAAAAATTGTGATATATAAACTTGCAATTCTCTTTTTCTCGCAATTGCGACTTTGTATTTCGCAATTCTGACTGTTTTCTTGCAGCTGCGAGTTTGCATCTTGCAATTCTGACTTTTTTTCTCAGAACTGAGATATAAACTCACAATTGCGAGTTATAAAGTTTAGTTCTGAGGAGAAAAAAAGACTGATATGCTCACAGAATTGCAAGTTTATATCATGCAATTGCAACTATTTCTCAAAATTGTGAGTTTATATCACGCAATTCAGAGAAAAAAGTCAGAATTGTGAGATAAGTCGCAATAACCTTTTTTTTGTAATTTTTTATTCAGTGGCAGACACGGGCTTTCATACTACAGGCTTTCATACTATAGACAGTGTTATGCCTCAAAATTGTAGTTTTGGATTATACTTTAAAAAAGACAATGACTAGAGATACAAATGTATGTCAAATCCATGCTTTTAAAGTCTGAAAGGGATCAGCAGATGCTTTATGAGGAGGAACATGTCAAGAGAGAATGGGCCAGTGTGTGTGTTCAGTTCAGTAGACACGTCCTTTGGCCTCATTAGATGGTTAACTCAGTGCTCATTCAGGTGTAGTGTGAGTGAGGAGTGTGTGTGTGTATTCAGTGTAGTTCAGTGGACACGTCCTTTGGCCCCATTAGATGGTTAACGCACTGCTCATTCAGCCGTGTGAAACAGGACACACACAAGAAAGCCGAGCAGAGGAGCCATGTGCGTACGACTGTATGTGCGTATGCGTTTTGCCAATTATTAACATTTGTAAACACACATACTTGCACATAAGATAAACAGAGATACAAAGAGGATACAGTACTCTTTTTTTTTGATATGGCTTTTCCTTTCTCTCTTCCTCATTCGCTCCCCGTCTCCTCTCGTCTACATTAACAGCATGTGGCGTTTCTGACTGTTACGGCTTGCTAATTATGGCTGTTTTGTTGCTGTGTTCTCCAGAACAATTGGATGATTGTTGAGTGCAAAGATTCGAAAGACAAGCACTGGCCTCTTTCTCTTTTTTGTCTTTCTTTCTCTCCATCTTTCTTCCCTTCTGTCGCTCTTTCTCTCCCCCTTAAACCCCCCTTATTAACATTCGCTCACTGCTTTGTATTTGCTCTTGTTATACAAGGATTGTGAAAGCGCTTGTGTAAGAAAATGATTTTTTTTTGGCTTTTAGTATGAAAATGTTAGCTTATATGTTACCTTGTGTACAAGGTATACGCATTTGAAACTTAGTCACTAACTTCTGCCAATATGGATCAACGATTTTGATGACATCACCCTGCACTTCAGCTTCTCATCAAACTTTCTGTCCAATCAAATGCTCTCTAGAATCCAAAGCGTCCTGCCCCCTACATTATAAACAGATGCTGAAGCTGCTGCTGAAATCAGTCACTTGCTCACAGAATTAGTATTTTCTGAACAGTGAATGGTATAAATATACATTCCGTTGGGACGAACGAAGTCTGGTTTCGCTTTGCATCACACGAACCACTGCAGCGCACACATAGTCTGCTCCGGTCCAAGACGGCACGGAGTGGATTATAGGCGCGAGTCAGCACAGACCACAAAACATATTGGGCACCTTTAAATTCTACACAAAATGTTATTTTATAAATAGATAATGCGATATGGATGAGATTGTGGCTGTGGCTATTCTTTACCAAGCTCATCGGCTCTGGCCCAAGCTGTGATATAAACGAAACACTACTGGCTATTTAAAAAAGGGGGCGGGGCCCCGCCCTGTTTTGGTGTTTCAGTTAAAATGATGTCTCCACATAAATAACACTGTTTCAAAGCTCGTCATTGGACCTTTAAGTTCTAATATCTTTTTTATTGTTGTTGGGTACATAAATGAAGATAATAAAACAGCTAGGGTCAGCTATTTAATGCAGTGTGACAACCAGCCCCACTGTTTTGTTAATAGATCCGGAAAGAATTCATGTTTTGTCATTTTTTCTGTTTGTGCATGCAGACCTTATCTGTAAGTAAAGCGTGTGGTAGAGTGGGGGTCATTCCCACATCAACTGCTGTCTTTTTTCCCACAGACATCTTTGAACACTGAATTCAGACAGCCACAGATAACTCTGAAGCAACCATGCCTGACCTCAAAAGTGTGAGTGTGTTCAAAGTTTGTGCTGAAAGGTCCCCCGGCTTATCAAGATGTTTGAGTTCATTCACATTTCCAAGGGGATTCAAAACATGTCTGTAAAGCCTGTGTTTTTGGGAAATACGTGGTCTGTTACATTCTTCCTTTCTTAATCATCAGAGGCCGTAGCTAATAATTGAACCTACTGGAACCTCAGGACTTTTGAAAAGACACCAGTGGAAGAACAATAGATTAGGGCTGTCAGTTTAACATAGTAATTTAGTGTGATTACTAAAAATCAAAGCATATAAAATGCTACAAAATAGAAAACAACAGAACAAAATGTACCAAAAGTACTTTTACTATCATAAAAAACAAAAATTGTGTGGAGTTATATTAAAATATGTCCTGTTTTTTTCAAGCTTTATAATGGCAGTGAATGGGGGGTTGAGATTTTGAAGCTTAAAAAAAGTGCATCCATCCATTTTAAAAGTACTCCACACAGCTTCAAGAGGTTAATAAAGTTCTTCTGAAGTGAATCGGTGTACAAATATGTATGTACAAAAAATATCCATATTTAAACCCGTAATAGCTTCCACTAACTGTTGTACAAACGCTCATGACAGAGTGATGTTTATAGTTTGAAATATGAATATCTTTCTTACACAAATGCATCACTTCACTTCAAAAGGCCTTTATTCACCCTCTGGAGCCATGTGGAGCACTTTTTATGATGGATGGATGCACTTTTTTGGGCTTCACAATCTCAACACCCATTCACTGCCATTATAAAGCTTTGAAGAGCCAGAACATTTTTAAATATAACTCTGATTGCATTTTTCTGAAAGAAGAAAGTCATATACACTTAGGACGACTTGAGAGTGAGTAAGCCATGGGGTCATTTCATTTTTGGGTGAACTGTTCCTTTAAGTTTAACAAGTATCTTATAACGCACATTCAAGTTTTACAGCAAGTGTGTGTGTGTTTCTATGCGTTTGCAGGTAAAGGTTTGAGAATGGGTTTATTGTGTCCCCTAAGTGACTCTCTGTGGTGCAGGTCACTGACCAGTCAGAGGAACTCAATATTCAATTCTGTCCTTTGCATTTCCACAGTGGTGTGTGTATGTGTGTGTAGCCCCACAGCTGTCATCACTTCATTGTGTCACCAATTACCCATAATTACTCCTGGCAGCATAGGTTGCATTGAGCTATGAACACAAAGCCCACCAAACATTCATCCAGTTACTGAGGAGTGAGTGGGCTCCATTCACTGTTTTACACACATTATACTGTATACACACCTGTTACTGTAGTGTATAGAACACGTTATACAAATAAAGATCTGTGTGTTTAATTTTTCAAACCAGTTATGGCAATGTTAGAAACAAGTAAAAGGAGAGACGGTATAATGATTGATACAGTGATACTGTGCTGTGAGTATTTAAGACATATTGCTGCTGCACAAATAGCATACATAATAACCCATAGCAGACCTATACAGGTGGAGCTGGGGAGGTGGAGGGTTTCAGAGGAACTCTGAAAGCACGCTGCGAAATACTCCAGTGAATGCTAACCAGCTGTTTAAATGTAAAGCAGCAAGCTCATTGGCTGCATATGCAATGTGAACCCATCAGCTTGAGCCAAGTAGTCTAACGCTGTGAATATCTTCAGTTTGCATTAACGACCCATCAGCCTACACCATCTAGAGTTTCATGCCAGAACTTTGCATAAATATACTAGTAGTATACTTATAGTATATAATTATAGTATATAAGTATATAATATAATTTTTCCAGTCTTCTTTGAAAACTCTTTGTAAGGAACAGCCACAATATAAGCATTTAATCTCTAAAAATCTTCTCAATTGCTTTTTTAAGTTCAATTTAAAAATGATTTCTTTACACGTGTCACAACATTTGACATCACTGATGCAAAAAAAAAAAAAAAAAAAAAGTGCAGCACAAGAAAATTTAATTAAAGAAGCAATTGAATTGTTAGGGTGAAGAAGTGGGTGGAAATGAAATTTTCCTCATGACTAACATGACTGACAGTAAAAGTGGAATATACACTGCCAGTCAAAAGTATTTGAACAGTAAGATTTTTAATGTTTTTTTCTTCTGCTCACCAAGCGTGCGTTTATTTGTTCCAAAGTACAGTAAAAAAAACTGTACAATTTTTGAAATATTTTTACTATTTAAAATAACTGTTTTCTGTTTGAATATATTTTAAAATGTAATTTATTCCTGTGATTTCAAAGCTAATTTTTTTAGCATCATTACTCTAGTCACATGATCCTTCAGAAATCATTTTAATATTCTGATTTGCTGCTCAAAAACATTTTTTATTATTATTATGTTGAAAACAGCTGGGTAGAATTTTTCAGTTTCTTTGATGAATAGAAAGTTCAGAAGAACATCATTATTTGAAACAGAAATGTTTTGTAACATTATAAAAATCACTTTTGAAAACTTTTGACTGGTAGTGTATATGTGTGTGTGTTAAATGTAAAGAGCAGCTGGGACATTCTGCTTAACATCTAATTTTGTGTTTCACAAAAGAAACAAAATAATAGTTGGAGTGGCATAAATTAAGCCTTTAGAGCATAACGACAGGTGTCAAAATGCACTTTAGGTTAACAGTGCTAAATGGGACACATGAAGACACTCTAATGCCTGAGTGAATCTTCTGTTATGCCCGAAAAAATGCCAGCTGTAAGACACACTCATTCAGTCCAGCTCTAAAGATTCATTTCAGCTGAAAGCTTTCGACAGCTTTATCTCTCAAACCCTCTCGTTCAATAGCCACATTCATACATTTGGAAAAGTCAAATACGAGAGGGGGAGGGAAGAAGCATAGAGAGCGACAGAGAATGAAGTACGCTGATTGAAAAAAGCCAGACTCTTCTTCTCCTTTAATTATGCAATTCTTCCTGCACCACAGTCTATTCCTTCAGTTCATTTTCTAAACAATTTTTCCACCTCAATTTCCAGTGACATCTTAAAACTGTAGCAAGCTCCAAATTAAGGGTCAGGCTACAGGCTGCTTCTGATTTAGAACATAAAGAACTGAAGAACAGAGAAACCGACTGCTGCTACCACTGCGCGGCTAACTGTTACCATCTGTCTGTGTGTGTGCGTGTGTGTTTGAGAGGGCCTGTAGCCCTCACTCGTATTTCCCCCTCATTCCATCCGCGTCCCGCTGATTCTAACCCACTCTAAATGCTCCATAAAGCCCGTGCACATGAGAGGAACTGACTTAACAAGGTGCGAGACCCAGGTCTGACCAATCGCAGGTCACGGTTTGGGGCTTCACTCCCACCCTGCCTTTCTGATTGGTTGCCTGTGTTACCCAGATGTTCTCTTTTTAATGATTTTTTAACCATTAACTTGATAGTTGTTTATGGCTGTGAAATGCTGGAATGTAGGGCTGAGGGGACGCAGATTGAGGGATGAAGGAAACAGGGGGTGTGTACCGTCTGGAGGAGTGGGAATCTAATGTTCAGAGTGGATAATAGTTAGGAATGAAAGGAAATAGGCAAGCCCTAAGAGCTTAGAAAACAAGATAATGTGTTTGTGTAATGTGTTTGTTTATACATTTGTGCTTTTACGATTGTACTTTTTTATGTTGTATTGACAGGATAAACACAGGAACGAAGACCAGATGACTAGCACATTAAATAGAACATAATGTAACAAGTTGTACATAATCTCTGTAGCACATTTCCCAACAGATATGTTAGAAAGTAGCATTTTTTAAAATTTAAATCCGCCATTAACCTCTTGTAAGTTTGCTACATGCAATTTAAATAGATCTTTCTTTAGTTCATCCTTAGGATGATTGAATTTGACAGTTTGTCAATTGATAGACAATAGAGTGCTAGGATGACGTATTTTGTTGTCCAAACAGGAAGTTAGCATCACCCTGACAGATTTTTCCATTAGCTTTTGGATTATTGCCGAAAACAAACTCTGTAACCAGGCAAATATTATTATTCTTGCACGTTTTTTAGTGATACTCTTCACTAATTAACACAGCTTGAATTTTGAAACCATAATTTAAATTGCCAGAAACTAACTACACCATGGTCACATGACTTCAGTGTCACCTTCCGACAATTTCCTAAGATGTTCATGTTTTTCTTTCTTCAGTCAAAAAGAAATGAGGGTTTCTGAGGAAAACATTCCAGGATTTTTCTCCATATAGTGGACTTCAAAGGGGATCAACGGGTTGAAGGTCCAAATTCGCAGTTTCAATGCAGCTTCAAAGGGCTCTACACGATCCCAAATGAGGAATATGAGTCTTGTCTAGTAGAAATGATCAGTTATGTACCAAAAAAAAAAAAAAATTGATATACTTTTAAACCTGAAATACTCGTCTTGCACTAGCTCTGCAATGCGTGTTCATGCTACGACTTCATGCATTACGCAATCACGTTAAAAAAAGGTCCTGTAGTTAGTTCTTTGTCTGTGTATTTTGGTTCAAAAAGGTAGGGTAAAAAAAACTCCATCTCATTTTCTCCCCCAACTTCAAAATTGCCCAGCATCGTTGTTTTAACTTTTTTTGTAAAACGCATTTGACTTTCTTTGCTCGTTCGCTTTGTAAACACTAGATCATGACTATGTAATGCGTGAAGTCGAGCTAGTGCAAGACGAGCATTTGTGGTTAAAGAGTATATTATTATTTTTTTTTTTTTTTAGAAAATGACTGATTGTTTCACGAGATAAGACTCTTATTTCTCGGCTAGATCGTGTAGAGCCTTTTGAAGCTGCAGTTGGACCTTAAAGGGATAGTTTAGCCAAAAATAAAAATTAGCCCATTGTTTACTCACCCTCCAGGCATCCTATGTGTATATGACTTTGTTCTTTCAGACGAATCCAATCTGAGTTATATTAAAAATGGTCCTGGCACTTCCAAGCTCTAAAATGGCAATGGGGGTGTGTTTCACTTCATCAGTCCAAAACAAGTCCAATAAAGTGCATTCATCCATAATAAAATATCCATATTTAAAATGTAAGAATCAATTTAATGTAGCTTGAGCTAACTGGTTGTACACAGAAGCAGCTCCGGGCAGATGATGTAAGGTGTCGATGTTGCACATGTGCCACTCGGAAGTGAAGAACACGAACACACCGTGGAGAAACCAAAACAAAGGCCACAAATTAGAAGTTCAAAACGATGATTTGTAAAGAAAAATGACGGAGGATTTCTAATATAAACCAAGAGAAGACTGGTTTTCATTTGCTAAAGTAAGGAAACTTTGATTCCTTTGCTCCTGTAAACAAACATTGGTTTGTGAGAGACTGACCAGCACATGCGCAACACCGACTCCATACATCATCCGCCCAGAGCTGCTTTCGTGTTACGTTTTAAATATAGGTATTTTTCTTACAAAAATGCGTGGATTTGCTACAGGAGGCCTTTATTCACCTCTGGAATCATGTGAGGCACTTTTTATTATGAATGGATGCACTTTATTGGACTTGTTTTGGACTGATGAAGAGAAACACACCCCCCCATGCCAAGATAGGAAGTGACAAGATCATTTTTAATATAACTCCAACTGGATTCGTCTGAAAGAAGGAAGTCATATACACCTAGAATGCCTGGAGGGTGAGTAAATAATGGGCTAATTTTCATTTTTGGGTGAGCTATCCATTTAATTTCTTTTTGAATGAAGAAAGAAAAACATGGACGTCTTGGAAGACACAGGGGTGAGTAAATTATCAGGAAATTTTAATTCTGGAGTGAACTAATCTTTTAACTTATTTCTGGGTTTTGGCCTACAAAAATCGATTATATGCCAAAACAACAACAGAACAGTAAACTGTTGCCATATTGCATTTCTCACTTACACCACAACCTCCGACAATCAGGGGGCATTGTTGAAAAAACAGGACAGAGGCCTCCACCTCTAAACATGATGTTGAGGGAGCCCCACAGCAAATTCTGTGCAATGGACCCCAAATTCCTAATGACTCGACAACAGTCCAAATGTTCAAGTTGCCTTTTTCATGTTAAGGAGAACTTAGATGCATCTTGTAACAATACTACGTGATAAAAAGCACGCTATAGCAAGATACCAAAAATAAAGAACACATTCGCAAACACCAACGTTGCCGGTTAGCCCAAAATCCTCATTTTTAATCAAATCGGCCCCAGTGGACTAGTACACAATTATACTCCCATCAATCATTTGAAACATATAGCATTATAATCACATAAACATAGGCCTGCTATAAACATTGCAGTCTAATCACTGTATTCAGAGTAGCAGACATTTGAGTTTTTATGTTGCCCGTTTTATTTGTAAAAACTAACTATTCTAGCATGATGAAAAATGAAAGGACCTTGGCTTTACTAATCTTACTGTGAGGCTTAGAGATGCTATAAAAGCACATACTGTAAATGAGAGGCCAGTTCTATCCAATATATACACTACATATACAATGTATGCTGACTTAAATGAACTTGGGTTGCAACTGTTAACTTGTTAACAAAACTGCATTAAACCATCTGGAACTGCATTAAAATGTACTCTTAAATTCATAAGTCTAGTGTGGGTGTGTTTACTCCTAACCATTTAATTTTAAATACAAATAGTGAATGAAAATTATGAAGTTTCATTCGGAATACACTGTAATGATTAGATACACAAAGCTAATCAAAAACAAGAGATAAACCGCCTGGACAAACTGCCGTACCACACACTGTACAGTGTTTACCTGTGATACAGTGTTTGATTAGAGCCCTTATACATCAAACCCCTCCATCCCACTCTACCCCACTCTGTAATATATTTGCCTTCCAAGGTAATCATAAGCAAATGATAGGTTTCAACTTTGCTAGTGTGCTGGGAAAGCAAGCTACTGTGAGTATGAACCTCCATCCAGATCATAAGAGCTAAATATAGAGTACTTTGTTTGAAGCGGCAGTGGATAAAACTTAAACACTCCCCATAAATAGTATATTACTAAAACAGCATGTCTGTCTACCTATCATTCTCACTGATCTATGCAAAACAGACATCAAAGTCATACCAGGAACTTTGGTGAGGAGGTGAAAGATTGATATGAGATAAAAAATGAATTCTTCTTTATTTTCTCAGCATCACTGCTAAAGAGAGTCATTAAAATATGTAATGGTGGGAACACAGCGGGTGAAAGAGCACAAATGTGCCTTTGGTCCCCCAAAATAGTGTGTGTTTGTGTGTGGCTCCGAGCTCACCTTATCCATCTCTGTCTTCCTGTAGGGAGTAGAGCTGGATCTTATAACCAAAGGTCAGGACATCTGGTCTAACTCAAACCTTAGACCACTCACATTACCCTGCTGTATTCAACCATTCACTCTCTCTCATGCACACACATACACACTACATTTTACTAAGTATATATGTTTTTAAAAAAATCTTAAAATCTATCATTGTTTCCAAAAAAAAAAAAAAAAATAACTGTAATAACATTTGATCAAATCAATGCAGCCTGAGTGAGCATAAGAGACTTCTATACAAAAATATCTTACCAATGCCAGTTTTTTAATGTGTTTGTCAATTCTAGTCTTTTGATTGATATTCAGTACCTACGTGACCCTCAGGACCCCATACGCATGACAGGAGAGACGCCACTGATCAGGTCTGAAGAGAGGTGTCTGTAACTGTGCCTGGAATTGCTCAACTTCTTCTTCATAAATTACTTAAGCAGTCAGCCTCAAGCTTTTAACCTCCTTCTCTCACCTCTGTTAAAGTGTCACAGCCATCTTAACCAGCATTTACAGTTCACTGCTAAATGACAGTAAAAGAGCTAAACAATGTTTTTAACTGCCATTAGCATCATGTAGCTGTCAAATCACCTCATCTAAATGCCTTTGATTTCACTTCTGAAAAAATGTCATGTTCAATGTCTTCCTGTTTGGATCAAAGCTTTACTGACTCACAGTCTGGAGTCTAGACTGTATAATAATTACTTTGATACATGCATCCACAAACTCCACCTGGTAGGATTGTATGAAAAGTGGTGCTTTGGTATATTAATATTCCTCAAGCATTCTGGTTGGGGTTTATTGGAGTGGTTTTATTATATGCATTTGGTCCTAGCTATTTTAGTTTTTTTAAAAAAAAAAAAAAAAAAAAAAAAAAAAAACATTATAATTTTTTAGATATTTAAGATTAAATGTGGTAACACTTTATTTTAAGGTGACGTTGTTACAATGTAATTACACAAATAGGTACTGAGTGATTTTAATTAATTACGTGTACTTACTGTAGGGTTGAAGCTAGGGCTTAGTTTAAGGTTAGTTACATGTAATTATGCATAATTTACTGTTATTGCATACAGTAACGTGTAACTATGTCATTTTAAAGTTTTACCGTAAATTTAATTCCATTCACTTTACCAAGATGATGCCATCATACACTTTAAAAATGCTGGCTTCCTTTATTTTTTTTATTTTTTTTTTTACCCAAATGCTGGGTTCAGCCTGTTGGGTCATTTTATTGGGTTATTTTTTATATTTTTACCCAGGTGCTGGGTAGTTTTTCTGCATTCTAAAAAATGCTGGGTTATGTATGTTAACCCAAATACTGGGTTCAGCTTGTTGGATCATTTTATTGGGTTATTTTTTTAATATTTTTTACCCAGGTGCTGGGTAGTTTTTCTGCACTCTAAAAAAGTGCTGGGTTATTTTTTTAAACCAAACAACTTGTTGGGTCATTTTATTTGGGTTGTTTTTTTATTTTTTTTATTTTTTTATTTTTTTTACTCAGGTGCTGGGTAATTTTTATGCACTCTATAATTGCTGGGTTAATTTTTTTTAACCCAAATGCTGGGTTCAGCCTGTTGGGTCATTTTATTGGGTTATTTTTTTAACCCAAGTGCTGGGTTCAGCATGTTGGATCATTTTATTGGGTTATTTTTTATATTTTTACCCAGGTGCTGGGTAGTTTTTCTGCACTCTACAAAATGCTGGGTTATGTTTTTTAACCCAAATGCTGGGTTTATCTTGATGGGTCATTTCATTGGGTTATGTTTTAAAAAATGTACCCAGGTGCTGGGTAGTTTTTCTGCACTCTAAAAAATGCTGGGTTATTTTTTTAAACCCAGCAACTTGTTGGGTCATTTTATTTGGGTTGTTTTTAATATTTTTTTACTCAGGTGCTAGGTAATTTTTCTGCACTCTAAAAAATGAAATGCTGGGTTAATTTTTTTTTAACCCAAATGCTGGGTTCAGCCTGTTGGGTCATTTTATTGGGCTATTTTTTTAACCCAAGTAGCTTGTTGGGTCATTTTATTGGGTTATTTTTAATATGTTTACCCAGGTGCTGGGTAGTTTGTTTGTTTTTTTCGCACTCTACAAAATGCTGGGTTAATTTTTTTAACCCAAATGCTGGGTTCAGCTTGTTGGGCAATTTTATTGGGTTATTTTTTATATTTTTTACCTATGTGCTGGGTAGTTCCTGAGAGAAAATTCCTGAATGAAAGTAAGGTTTGTTTTACATGTATTCCCATCAAATTATTACTATATAAACAGGAAAACACCTGTAGTCTCACATTTTCCTTTTTCCTTTAAATGTACGTTGCAGCTAACGTCTGCTTGGAAGGCTAGCCTTTTAAAAACACAGCATTCACCGGATCTACATTCGAAGTGAATTACGCGCCGTCGTCACCATGGAAGTTTCACCTCCTGCCAAACGAATGTGTGACCAGGGCTGTAACACGACGCAATTTCGCTGTTATATGTAGCAAAGTTACCATGTGCTCCTTTGACTACAACAGGAGTGCTACTGATCTTGTGTGGCATTGTTGCAGCTGTTGTCGTGCTATGCATTTGACGGGATGAAACTTAAAAGTCTAACAGATTTGACATTGAATAAAAAATATTGTATATGAACTGTCCTATTTATAAAGCAGACTTTAGAGTGCATTTTTATTATTTAAAATGAAAAACCTTCAGAAGGTTGGCTGACCCAGCACTTTGTCAGAAAAACAACCCAGCAAATGGGTTAATGTATAAAACCCAACAAGCTGGGTTAATATTGTTTGCACCTCGCCTGGACTATTTCATGTTTGTGGATTAACCATTGACCTCTCCCTCAGGATTATGTTCGCTGTTGTTTGACCCACGCCTGTCTCTGGATTACTCTCTCATTTTGCCCTGACTATATTTGTTTGCTGGTGTCGACCCTTGCCTGTTTTGACCATGTCTTTCAATTGCAGAATTGCAGCAAAAGATTGCAGATGGATCCGCAGGCCTCACGCCTCTGTCAGTTTGTAACAGTCTCAGTGTGTCGTTTCTATACAGAAAACCATTTTGGTAAGCAAACAAAATAAAAAAAGTCATTGTGATTTCTTAGAATTGTGACTTTGTCTTGTAATTGTGATTTTTATATCACCCATTTGCAACTTCATGATTAAAAATTGCAACTTTATTTCTCGTAATAGTGACTATCTTTTAGTATATGACTTAATATCTCTGAATTAAAACTTAAAATATAAAACTTGTGTAACTTTTTGTCTTATTTTAAATGTTATCTCACATTTATAAAGGCGGAAACCATATAATTCTTAAATACAGAAGACGTGCTCTTGACAGCAACTGGCGGAAATTACTGTCACTATGAAATCAAGCCAGGTACCTATACCAAATACACCTGTAAATGGCTTGTCTAAAAATATCCATTATATGGATGAGACAGGCCTGCAGGTGTGTGCGTGGTTGTTTCAAAGTGCTTGAGTGAAATTTCTGTGCCATTGTGTCACCTAAGTGCGAGTGAGCTCATCAAAACAATGACCAAGAGACACAGAGGCGTCAAACTGTCCCATAGATAAGGCGTAGTCTGCCTGTTATTACCCACACTGCTTGTGTGTGTGTGTTTGGGAAATCCCTCTCATCATGCCTTCAAATCTCATGCCACGATAATAATGCTGAACATGAATAAGCAAGCAGTAAGCAATGGTTTAATTACTCACATTCTTTTTAAAGTCCTTCCCAAGTGTTTAAGTGTTTTAACTTTTCCCTCTTCATTGTCTTTCTCTTTCACTTTTTTTTGTTTCCTTTCTCTTTTGCCTCATCTTCCACAGTCTATATCTTTCCGTCTGCTTCAGAAGAGCCTATAATCTTCCTCAGCCATAATCTGGGTCGAATGACACACCCTGCTTTTTTTTCATGTCCCCTTTCCATAAACTGAGGTTGTAGAGAAGTTGGATTTGAGGAGTTAATTATAGCTTACTCCTTCTTGCTACTCACTTTGGTTTAATACAATATCTGGAATGTTAATACGCTTTTAAACAGTATTTAGCAAACGCTTAATATCTTAATATTTGCATATGCAGCAACGGTACTTCCACTTTCAAGGCCCAGAATGGTACACTCTAAAAAATACTGGGTTAATTTTTAACCCAAATGCTGGGTTCAACTTGTTGGGTCATTTTATTTGGTTATTTTAAATATTTTCTACCCAGGTGCTAGGTAGTTTTTCTGTAACTAAGTTGTTGGGTCATTTTTAACGCTGGGTTATTTTTTTCTACCCAACCGCTGGGTCACTGACGAAACAACCCAGCTGTTGAGTTACAGTCAGAGCGTGGGCTTTTTGAGTCCTCTACAGAAGAAAGCAGTTCTCAGCCCTGATGATTTGGTGAACTTCCTCATCGAAATAAAGGTTTTTATACATTTTATTTCATTTATAAAGTCTTTACTGTGCAGTAAATTGTATTATTTTATGCAGCGCAACATAAACACGAGATGTCAGTCAGCTGCGTCAGCAGCTGTCATTTCACATGATGGAAACGCCTTTTGCCTTACATAAAATAAATGGCTTTTATTTGTTTAAAGTTTAATTTAATTTAAAGTTAAAATATGTTCTCTAATGTCAGTACTGTTTGTTTATGGGCAGGTTTTGGAGTTAGTCACGGCATCTTTCAGCTATGAGTTCCAGTCCATTTTAAGCCAGCAATATAGTATTTTTTAAACAATAGTTGATTTATAGAAAATAACCCAGCATGTTTGGTAAAAACATTTAACCCAGCATGTGTTCTGTCCAATATTTACCCAGTGCTGGGTTGCCAAATAACCCAAGTTGGGTTGTTTTTAACCCAGCATTTTTTAGAGTGTAGTAATGACATTGATATAATAGTCCATGTGACATCAGTGGTCCAACCTTAATGTTATGAAGCTACGGGAATACTTTTTGTGTGCAAAGCAAAAAACAATGACTTTATTCAACAATTTCTTCAGTGTGTGTTCATAAGGTAATACACCAAAGGTATATCTTTGTACCAAAATCTTCTCAAAACTCCTGTGTCATGCTGTTGATATACACCCTTGATTTCTGAATGCATTTACACTGATAGTACTGGAAATGTCTGTGTCTTATTTTTCAGTCTTATAGTGTACTGGCTGAAATGTCAGAGGAGCCCAATGGCACCAGTTGTATCATTGTAATCAGAAAGGCTTTAATGGAAGGTGGTATAAGGGCAACTGTAAAGACAGTCCTCTATAGGAGTACATAAAAAGAGCCTGTCATGAATGCCTGCTGCGCCCTATCCTTTAATTTAGAGTCTTTCTGCAACATAATCACAGCCTGACTACTTACGGTTATTACCTGAGCTCACGAGAGGGGGAGAAAAACATGTGTGCGTATTTGTGTATGTGTACAATGGTGCCAGTGCTCTAGACTGACCTGAGGGCACTCATTACCCCAGCCAGGGACATTACCATGTAGCCTCAGTGTCTCTGCCGTTCCAGTGAAACTGGTTTACCTCACCATCAACAAATGGGCAGAATCAGCAGATAACTACTCTATTCTACATATCTGTCTGTGTTGCTTATCTCCTTGTTAAAGCCGTTTTTTTACTGTTTCTACCCTCGTTTATCTGTGTTTGGATAAATCTTCAGTTAGAAAAATGTTTATGCTATCTAGGATCATTTTTAAGTGAATGTTGTTTTGATTTGCTGGTTATATTCCTTAATTGTAAGTCGCTTTTACAATACTATAATTATTACAATTACATTATAAATGTATAACACAAAGATAAACATAGTTTGAAGTTTTCAAGTAGTCAAACAAGCCCCTAATTGAAGAATTATCCTACCATGAAGTCATAATAGTTCATGGCCTGTAGCTGTATGATAACTGTGAGCGAAAGACAAGGAAAAAAATGTTATTCATTGCAGACCTGATGGAGTCTAACCCGTTTTGCCAGTGTTCTCTCAGGCAGTCAGACAGGTAGACTCTGGTTTTCTGGGAAACGGGTTATTTTTTAACAGTGACACTGACTTGCTGGACTCTGAACAACTGTCAATTCCAATTTGGCTGGATTATTTACATTCCCAAGAGAAACCAGTCGTCCAGTTTACTTTTTCTCCATATGGTAATAGAGTCAGTGGTTTGTTCGTTGTATCTGTTTATATGAGTGAAACACATTAAATGCTCTGTTCCACTCGCTAAGTCCGTAATGAATCACACTGTGAAATCACAAAGACAGCATAATCCACACCAGAGGGTACAGTGTCATATTCACTAACCACCCTGAACAAACCCAGTGTTTACAGTATGACCAATGTCATGCAAATCCGTCTATTAAACAAACAGGCAAAAGAAAAGGGAAAAAAAAGAGAAATATTTTCCATGGAAGAAATTAACTCATACAGGTTTGGAACAACATGAGAAACAGTAAATGATGACAGCGTTTTCATCAGCATTTAGATGAACTAAAGGCTTAGGAAACCTATTATGCCCCTTTTTGAAAATGAAATGCCCCTATTTTGAATGGAAGCAGAAACATGCTGTTTTCATGTATGTTTCTTTAAATGCAAATGAGCTGCTGCTCCCCGCCCCTTTTTTTCAGAATAGGGCTGTGCCTTTACAGCTCCTACCTCAGATACTCTGCCAAAAAACATCTGTTCAGTTTTGATTATCACGACCATCGCTCTGACTTCATTAATTTTAAACCATATTAGTTTAAACTTCTGATATAGGGTTTTCTGGGCGCCAATGTTGCCAAGACTGCATTTGTTCAGTGGAATTACTACTACTACTTTTACACTGTTGCCGTGGGTAGTTTTTGATGTCCGCGGGTTGAAGCGACCTCAATAACGTCATATTTAGCCCCTGAAATGCGAATTTACCATAGAAACTCCAGAAAGGTATTTTTAATATGGGACCCCCTTTGAAATGCCATTGGGCTAATTTTGAGTAGCAATTGGGCGGGTTTTGTTATGAAAACCTGGCGACCCTGCTGAGTGCACACATCCGAAGTGCGTGCACAGAAAGCAGTTGTCACACAGCATGTGAGTAAACTAAGTTCTCTTTCATGTCTTATTGCGCTTAAACTGTCAAATACACACACGTTTATGTTAAAAATACATACACATGAGTTACAAAAACAATTGGTTATGTCTGTGAAGGTAAACAGCTGGGACAGAAATCGCATGTTTATATTAGATCTATGTGGCAGTTGTGTAACATACAGTAAATAAATCAATAAATCCACTGCTCTGACGACAGAACAGTTGAACTTTCACCATGGCGTTAGAAATGGTACACCGTTGACGCTTGCGAACAGAAAAAGACGGCTCTGTGGGTGGAAACAATACTTGAAACTTGGGTGGCAATATTATAATACAATCAATTTTCTACGTCACTGAGAGACTCGTTTTTTCACAAGCTTGCAGAAAAAGGCTTAGCAAAACAAAGTTACTGGGTTGTCCTTTTTTACATTTTCAAGGGTTGGTAAATGCACCAGGGACCCGTTTAGACTTAAACACGGAAAAAGTTATAAATACGTTGTCATTTGCATTGTTATTATCCAGTGTTATTGGAAAAAAATGAAGACTCCTCTAGTCTCCTCTAGACTCGGAACAAAGGCGTCATTGCTTTTTCTCTGACAGAAGTCCTAAAGATAGAAATGCGGAGAAGCTGATATTGCCTCAGAGTTCATGCTTGAGAGATTTATATTTATGTCTCTGGAGCACAAACGTTTTCTCTCTGCTTCTTTTTGTGTGAGTCTGCCCTAAAAAACAGAGTGCCCAGCATCAATGCACATTACAACCAGATGTTCTGCCAACCAGCGAGCAGAGATCTATGACCAGACTAAGCTTCCTAGTAAGAAAAAGAGGGGAAAAAATGAATTGAATTATATGACATTTCTTTAATAAGATTCACTGGAAGGATTTCAAAGGCCTTCTTCACATTGGGAAGTTCCCAAAGAGAGAGGAAATGATAGTCTTTAAAATATCAACCGACATGCTCACAGTGGTTATGACAAAGACAGAGATGCTGCTTATTTTGTGTGTGCGTGATTATACAGAGCGGCTGGATGAATTCGGGAGATTCGGGAACGGAGATGGTTTTGACGGCGAAGAAAGGCAATACAAAAATAACTTCTAGCTTAGATCCAAAAGGCCCAACGGATGGTTTCCTGATTATATATTTTCCTCTCTGCCCATTTGTTTTGTTTTTGGTTTTGTAACTCGCTCATACTGTAATTCATTGTATGTGAAAACTGCAAATGTCATAAGACATTTGTTTTATTCATCCTAAAATCTCATAACTAAACTGTTTTCTTTGGCTCTCAATCAACGTCTAGTGTTTCTCTTCATTGTGAACTTGAAGAAACGCTGAAGCATATCAGAACTTAGCAAACTATTGACAGGATTTTTTTTTTTCTCTTTGGTTGTGTGTGTGTGTGATGAGTGATTATTTGTTTGGCTATGCTTAAAAAATCTAATAAAATTCAGCTTGAAATGTGGACATCATGGACTTTTGGAGTTTTTGGAGTTCTTGTAGATTCTAAAATTAGACATTGTCCCGTCTTCAGACTCACTCACACACATTTGGACATGGCTGCAGACAGTATTTCAGAGATAGACACATGGCACTGGACAAACTGATATCTGTGCATATTTGTCTGGGTTTTATTTGTCTTGGATTTAAAGCACAAATGATTAAGGAGTTTACGGTACATGTCATCTGTTATTCCCTGTTATCCAAAGACAGGAAAGAGGAAAGACAAAAGATAGACAATGTTCATATGCTTATCACTGCATATTTCTCAATGAACATCATGTCCATTCTTAAGAAAAACATAGTTTACTATTCTTAATGTTGTTATAAATCTGATTTTTCTGTGGGAAGGGAAACAGGAAGGGAAAATTGTGTGTGGATAATGACTTGAAATTGATATTTTAAAGAATGCTGATAACAAATAGATTTGGTGATGACTAATTTACATCGTATGGACAAAAAAACAAGCCATTTCTCAAATTACTTTCTTTTATGCTCAGTAGAAGAAAGCAAAGTCATACAGGTTTGAAACAACATGAGGGTTAGTAAACGAAAACTGAATTTTCAATTTTGAATTGGAGATTCAAAAAAGGAACCTTTTTTTCAGATACGCAAAATCATCATATGACTTCAGAAGACATAATATAGACTAAAAGTTAAAAGTAAATTACCTTTATAGTAGTTTTACTGTGCATTTGGGTCATTTGTTTGCAGTTTAGAACTCCAGTCACCATTCACTTATATTGTGTGGAAAAGAGCAGCATGAACATTTTACTAAACATCATCTTTTGCTTCCTACAGAAGAAAGTCAAATTGTTTCAGAACTTGAGGTTGAGTAAAGATGTATCCATAAACTGTAAGATTATATGAACTTGTAACATTTAACATGTATATTCTAGATCCTTCTTTAAATATTTTTAAAATCTTCCCATCTACTAGCTACTTCTTTCATTCTCTGACTTGCCCATCGTTTCTACGTCCTCACACAATCTCTAGTTACATGCAAAACTATTGGATGACTTTAGAAGATTTAAAATATACCCTAAAAGAAACTACTTTTATGGTACTTTTACTGTGTATTAGGGTCATTTTTTGCAGTTTAGAGCCCTAGTCACCATTCAGTTTCATTGTATGGAAAAGAGCAGCATGAACATTCTACTAAACATCTTCTGTTGTTTCCTAGAGAAGAAAGTCTTCTTGTTTTGGAACAATGTGAGGGTAAGTAAAGATGTATCTATAAACTATAAGCTTATATAAACTTGTAGCATGTAACGTTTGTATTCTAGATCCTTCTTTAATATTTGAAAACTCTCTTTTCCATCTACTTTTTCTTTCATTTCTGATCTGCCTATCCTTTCCACCCCCTCACACAATCTATAATTACATGCAAAACTATTGATTGACTTTAGAAGATTTATAATACACCCTAAAAGTTGCTTAAACTACTTTTATGGTACTTTTACTGTACATTTAGGTCATTTTTTTTTTTGAGTTTAGAGCCTTGGTCACCATTCACTTTCATTGCATGGAAAAGAGCAGCATAAACATTCTACTAAATATCTTCTTTTGCTTCCTACAGAAGAAAGTCATACCATTTTGGAACAACATGAGGGTGAGTAAAGATGTATCTATAAACTATAAGATTATATAAATTGTAGCATGAAACGTTTATATTCTAGATCCTTCTTTAATATTTTAAAACTCTCTTTTCCATTTACTCTTTTTTTATTTCTGATCTGCCCATCCTTTCTACCTCCTCACACAATCTCTAGTTACATGCAAAACTATCGAACAACTTTAGAAGATTTATAATATACCCTAAAAGTTGCTTAAACTACTTTTATGGTACTTTTACTGTACATTTAGGTAATTTTTCCAATTTAGAGCCCTAGTCACCATTCAGATTCATTGTATGGAAAAGAGCAGCATGAACATTCTACTAAACATCATCTTTTGCTTCTTACAGAAGAAACTCAGTCCTACTATTTTGGAACAACATGAAGGTGAGTTAAGATGTATCCATAAACTGTAAGATTATATAAACCTGTAACATGTAACGAGTATATTCTAGGTCCTTCCTTAAATATTTTAAATACTTGTTTTTCCATCTACTCCTTTCATTCTCTGATCTGCCTATCATTTCTACATCCTCACACATTCTCTAGTTACATCCAAAACTATCGAATCATGTTCAAACATTTATAATACACCCTAAAAATTGTTTAAACTACTTTTATGGTACTATCAAATTACTTTAGATGATTTATAATATACCATGAAACTTGCCTAAACTACTTTTATGGTGCTTTAACTGTGTATTTAGGTTATTTTTTGTAGTTTAGAGCCTTGGTCACAATTCACTTTTCAATGTATGAAAAAGAGCAGCATGAACATTCTACTAAACATCTTCTTTTGCTTCCTACAGAAGAAAGTCAGTCATACCGTTTTGGAACAACATGAGAGTGAGTAAAATTGTATTTGTAAAATATAAGATCATGTAAACTTATATGTAATGGTTTATACAGAAAACGGTCCTTCCTAAATATTTAAAATCTCGCTTTTCCATCCACTCGTTCTTTCATTTTCTGATCTGCCTATCCTAAAATATCTGGTCCAATCCAGGATGAAAAAATGAAAAGAAGAGGAAAACACAATGAGATTATAGAGAGGAAAAAGCGAGGGATAGATATTTTCTCAGGAGGAGGACAATAGGCGCTCTCCTCCGTTTGCCTTCCCCCTCTTTCATCGTCAGAGGTCCACAAGGGAGGCGATTGTTAGGACACAATGTGAAACGGGAAAACTTTTGAGAAGACACATCGCATTTAATTAACTAGTGGTAATGATCTCATTACTCTCTCTGAGTCCAAGGCACACACACGTACGCACACACACGCACACACAGTAGAGAGGTGAGACAGAGGTCAGTGGAGCAGAACTGGCCCTCGATGCTATTGAGAGAATGAGTGGTCAGTCTTCTCTATTGTCTGTGCTTTCTGTGGATATGATGTTTCGGTCTAAACTTCATCCAAACGGTTTCAAGCATTTGCTTTTACTCAAAAATCCTTATCCCTGTCTAAGGGGTCTTCATAATATTTTCTTTAGCAGATAAATAGGCCTAATAGAGAAGAGAATGTCATGAATTCCTGTGAAGCCAAAGGCCCAATTCATGTTCCCGCTTTTTCCTTTCGAGAGATGAGAGTTAATCTTTTGATATCGCTGAACAAACATTCTTTCCTCTATTTTCCAAAGCTCGCCTTGTCTGAGAGTGTTTTTGTTTGGTCTGTCGCTTGCTGAATGGCCTGTTATGCAGAAAACTATATATACCGGAGAAGGATGTTGCAGTTTATACACAAGGAGACTTCAGAATATGATTCAGATGGGCCTCTATTTACATCAAACTTTTGATGGGTTGAGTAAATACTGTAGATACACAGTCAGGCTAATGAACATCAATGAGTTTTAGATATCACCAAATGATATAATCCTTACTTGAATAATAACAGTCTGATAAATGCAGGGCATGTGTTTAAAAAGACAGATTTAGATAAAATCATTGTTTTTTGTTATGTATGCGCACAAAAAGTATTCTCATAGCTTTATAAAATTATGGTTGAACCACTGATGTCACATGGACTATTTTAACAATGTCCTTACTACCTTTACTGGCCTTGAACGTGGTGGCTGCATTGCTGTCTACGCAAGGTCAGAAAGCTCTTGGATTTCATCAGAAATATCTTAAAGGAGAAGTCCACTTCCAAAACAAAGATTCACATATGATGTACTCACCCCCTTGTCATCCAAGATGCCCCGATTTTGAACTTCCAAAATACAGTTTAAATGCAGCTTCAAACGATCCCAAATGTGGTTGTCAACGATCCAAGCCGCGGAAGAAGGGCCTTATCTAGTGAAACGATTGGTTATTTTCATTTTTAAAAAATACAATTTAATTAATTTTTAATTTCAAAGTAATCTCAAATGCTCAAATGCCTTTCTCTCCCTGAACTCGTGTGTATTCTGACTCAAGACAGTTAGGGTATGTCAAAAAACTCAGAAGTACCAACCCAGTCTTTGCAAAGTTAACATGCAAAGAAGATCAAACACCCTGAACAAAAAAATAAGAAAAACACCCTTAACAAAAAAGGTAAAAAGGACGATTTCGAAGTTGAGGAAGAACATGAGATGGGAGTTTTTCGACATACCCTAACTGTCAAGAACCGGAAAAAACAGTCCAGGCAGAGTAAGACAAGACGAGTGTTTGGCTTTAAAAAGTATATAAATTGTATTATTTTTATTAAAATAACCAATGGTTACGCTAGACAAGACCCTTCTTCCTTGGCTGGGATCGTTTACAACCGCATTTGGGATAATTTGAAGCAGCATTTAAACTGCATTTTGAAAGTTCAAAATCGGGGCACCATATCAGTCCATTATATGGACAAGAACACTGAAATGTTTTCCTCGAAAAACATAACATGAACATCTTGGATGACAAGGGGGTGAGTAAATTATTTGTAAATTGTTGTTCTGAAAGCAGAGTTCTCTTTTTATTTGTCTTCCGAAGACAAACGAAGGTTTTACGGGTTTGGAACGACGTGATGACAGAATTTTCATGTTTTGTGAACTATCCCTTTAATGACAGAAAACAAAAGACAGATATGGAAAAGGGAGAGTGTTTAGCTCAACAAGAGAGAAATGGGACACTTTTTGTGGTAAGAATGGGGTTGGTGCAGGAAGCGTGGACACAGGAGGGTGAGGGAGGGTGAAGAGGGGATTTTTGGCATGGAAGAGTTTCTTATCTCCAGACAGGAAGGGCCAGAGTGATAATGAGCTCAAGGGACGATGTAAACTATCACACACCACAACCTGTGTGTATGCGTGTATATGTGTGTTCTGGGTGGAGCACTTGACTTAATCTGTTTTATCAGAAAGAGCACCGGTCACTCTGGACATCCTGTGAAACTCCCCTTACTTTTAAATAGTTTATATGCAAGACTTAAAACTGAGATTTTCTTTCATATGCATCTGGAAGAAGTTTGCATCATTTTTTACTTGAATGCTTTTCTTTAATGTTCGCAAAACTTCCTTTAGATAATAAACTCATTCTGCCATTCATTTTGCAGCATTACTATGTGTTAACAATATCACCACCATGACAAATATTATTTGATACTTTCTGAAATCATTTTCTGAAAAAGTATTTAGCTTTATAAAATTAAGGTTGAACCACTGATGTCACATGGACTATTTTAATGATATCCTTACTACCTTTCTTGGTCTTGAACATGTCAGTTGCATTGCTGTCTATGCAGGGTCAGAAAGCTTTCAGATTTCACCAAAAATATCTTAATTGTGTTCCAAAGATAAACTAAGGTCTTACAGGTTTGGAACAACATGAGGGTGAGTAATTCAAGACAGAATTTTTATTTTTGGATTAACTGTTCATTAAAATGATTCCTGTAACATTTAAATCTCAGGCATTCAAGTAACAATATCTTTCAAACACAGGTGGATTTTAAAGCATGGCTGAACCCAGCCTATACCCAACAACATATGTGTCTGATCTAATAATTTCAGTTTATAGGCAGAGGTTAATGAGACCTGTTACCTAAAGCCAGTTTGATACTGAAGGGTGTTAGTTTTCACACATATCTGCTCTTTTATAAACACAAACACTCTTCTAATATGAAGCCACAGGGCCTGGCTAATTAATTTAGTATGTTGAAGTACCAGATGAGTCCACTTAAAGTAGGATTATGTTAAATACAGTTTCTGCCATAACCAATGCGGGATACAATATGCTACCATAACTTAATCACATCACTGTTTGGTCAATGCATTTTTGAGGCCTATTTGCAGCTAATATAGAAAGAAATTGACTATTCGTATATAAACAATTATTGTGTGTAAAGTCTACACACATAGATTTCACACACATAACTGTGTGTGTTCACTTTTTAAATTAATTATTTTATTCAGCAAGAGCATGAATAAAATGCTGTTCTGCATTAAACTGATCAAAAGTGACATTAAAGACATTGTTACAAATTCTGTTTCAAATAAAAACTGTTCTTTTTAACTTTCTATATATCAAAAAATCAGTTTTCAACATTGTTTCTTAAGCACCAAAGCAGCATGTTAGAATGATTTCCGGAGGATCATGTGGTGCTTAAAGAAGAAATTCACTTCCAGAACAAAAATTCACAGATAATATACTCACCCCCTTGTCATCCAAAATGTTCACGTCTTTCTTTTTTCAGTCGTGAAGAAATTACGTTATTGAAGAAAACATTTCAGGAATTATCTCCATATAGTGGACTCCTATGGTCTTCCAAACTTCCAAAATGCAGCTTCAAAGGGCTCTAAACGATCCCAGCCGAGGATGAAGGGTCTTATCTAGCAAAACATTTAGTCATTTTATAAAAAAATAAAAATGTATATACCTTTTAACCCTTAAATGCTCGTCTTGTCTAGCTCTGCCATGTGTATGTGAACTCTGTGCATTCAGGTTCAAAACAGTTTGGGTAGGTCGAAAAACTCCCATCTAATTTTTTCCTCCAACTGCAAAATCGTCCTACATCGCTGTTTTGCCTTTTTTTGTAAAGGCATTTTGATCTTCTTTGCACGTTCACTTTGTAAACACTGGGTCGGTACTTCTGCAGTGATTTAGGACGATTTCGAAGTTGGAGAAGAAAATGTGATGGGAGTTTTTCAATATACATATATAAACTTGTTTTGTTTTTTTGCCCTTGAAGCTGCATTTAAACTGCATTTTGAAAGTTCAAACTTGCAAGCACCATAGCAGTCCACTATATGAAGATAATTCCAGACATGTTTTCCTCAAAAAACTTAATTTCTTTACAAATAAAGAAAGAAAGACATGAACATCTTGGATGACAACAGGATGAGTACATTATCTGTACATTTTTGTTCTGGAAGTGAACTACTCCTTTAAGACTGAAGGAATAATTGCTGAAAATTCAGCTTTACCATCATAGGAATACATGACATTTTAAAATCTATTAGAAAAAAACTATTACACTAAACAGAAGAGGCTAAAATGCTAACCGTTGTAGTTTACTACAGCATCAAAGTATAACAATTTATGAGAATAACAACATATTTTTACTCCAAACAAGCGTTTTAAATAACTTCCTTCTGTGAACTGATTCTTATCATAGAATGAAGCAGAAATTATATTTCATAGTATTCTATATAGTGATAAATGCTATGTCATTTAGCATTAGCCTACTTTATAAATACATGTCCTTATAAACATACCTCATATTGCTTGAAGAACACAGATACACCGTTACTGTTGTTGTGTGTTGACTGTCTTCATGTTTGTTCAGATAAAACATTTCTTTGTGCATTTTACTCATCTACAGCGATAGCTGGATGCCTACCCTGGTGAAAAAACCAGCATATGCTGGTAGGTATGTTTTGATGCTGGTTTAAGCTGGTCCTTTGCTGGTTTTTGCTGGTCATGTTGCTGGTCAAGGACCAGCATGAACCAGCAAAGGACCAGCATAAACCAGCAAAGGACCAGCTTAAACCAGCATCAAAACATACCTACCAGCATATGCTGGTTTTTTCACCAGGGTACAGGGATTTCCTCGAGTTCTGTTACTTCTGTGAGTCTTGTTTGTGGACTTTCTGCGCGAGGGCGCCCTCCAACGTCGAGTATGAATGAAACAAATTACACGTGAGAGTTTAATCGCTCCATCGATAACAATATTTAATGATTTAAATATGACAATTATCATCAATAACAGTATAGAACTACACCTAATTAGTACTGTACATTTTCACTGTAAGTAAATACAGGATTGTTGAGCATAGAAGCATACAACATAAAAAAAAAAAAAAATCTTACTGAACCCAAGCTTTTGAACAGTTGTGTACATGTAACTTATGTTTTAAAGAAGTGAGTCTTCATTTTAATGAACCATCTGTGACATACAAATGCACCTGTATGTGTCTGTTTGGTGTTGGTGGTGGTGCTGCTGGTCCTGTGTGTGTTTCTAGAGGACTTTCTGTCAGATCAGTCTGAGATTTACTCCAAAGGTCTCGTCCGCATCCTGAAGGGTAATTCTCTGCAGCCAGTGTAAACACTGTGTAAATAATGGCCTCTCCCTCACAATCGCACACACACATACACTCCGCCCAGGACTTAAAGACTACAAAGTGTGTTTGGCGCTTACAGTAAACTCTGACCTGCCTGTGTTTGTCGCTGGTAATTAAACGGATAAGTGCTCTCTGAAAACACAAGAAGTTAGCTCAGATAAGTCAGTGCTGACATACATAAGGTAAATATTTGTGTAATGTCAGGCTTACTTGAATTAATTGTGGACATGTGTGATAATATATTAGTTACTGATAATTATAATAAGAAGAAGAAAGGTTTGTTTTATGCTGAACATCTCATTTTAGGTCTACAGATATATTTCATACTCTCTTTCGCAGGTCGTGAGCATCATAATGAACGTGAGTGAGTCAGAATTCCATGTGCTGTGGTCATACAGCCACAGGTTCAGCCTCCACACAGCACAGGACAGGGAAAAAGAGAGATTACAGTGGCACAAACATAGTAATTAAACAGCTGTTCTTCCTCGAGCAGGTGTGTGATTATGTGAGCGCGTCGTCTTTGGGAACTGTCCTTTCTGAGAACTCTCCAGGAGCATGTTAACATTCTGTCTGTGGTATTTACAAACTCAGGAAAACATTCACATGGGAGAGAAAACGCTCCCAGACTCGCTGTCCAAGCAGTCAGAGAGGTTACTGGCATCAATATGTTTCAGTCCTCCTGCTCTTCAAAAGTTTAAGATCGATACATTTTATTTATTTATTTATTTTTTACCAAGTCTGCATTTATTTAATGAAAAATACAGTAAAAATAGTCAAATTGTGAAATATTATTACAATTTAAAATAACTGTTCTCTATTTTAATATATGTTAAAATCTAATTTATTCCTGTAATGACAAAGCTAAATTTTCAGTCTTCAGTTTCATATGATTCTACAGAATATGCTGATTTGGTGCTCAAGAAACATTTATTATTATTATCAATCTGGAAAACAGTTGTGCTGCTATTTGATTTGATTTGATTTGATTTGATTTTAATTTATTTAACTATATATATATATATATATTTGGAAACAGTTTAGATAGATAGATAGATAGATAGATAGATAGATAGATAGACAGAGATATGTAGATAGATAGATAGATAGATAGATATAGATAGATTCTTTGATGAATATAAAGTTCAAAACAACAGCTTTTATTTAATATATATATATATATATATATATATATATATTTTTTTTTTTTTTTTTTTTTTTGCAAAATTATGAATGTCATTTTTAATCAATTTAATATGTATGAGTGCACGTATAATTGTTATACATAGCAGTAGTATATAAATAGCATATAATTGTTATATATAATTTAGTTATATGTATATATATATATAATTTCAGGAATGATCTCCTTATAGTGGACTTCAATGGTGCCCCCAAGTTTGAACTTCCAAAATGCAGTTTAAATGTAGCTTCAAATTGCTCTAAATGATCCCATCCGAGGAAGAAGGGTCTTATCTTGCAAAACAAACAGTCATTTTCGAAACAAATTGACAATTTCTATACTTTTTAACCTTAAACGCTCGTCTTGTCTAAGTCTGCAGTGTTTACAGATTAAACACGCAAAAAAGAAAATGAGACAGGAGTTTTTCGACCTACCCTAACTGTATTGATCCGGTTTGCACAGACCATCGCAGAGACAAGGCAAGACAAGCATTTGAGGTTAATAAGTATACAAACTGTCAAATTTGTTTCGAAAATGGCCGATCATTTCGCTAGATAAGACCCTTCTTCCTCGGCTGGGATTGTTTAAAAGCCATTTGAAGCTGCATTTAATCTGCATTTTGGAAATTCAAACTTGGGGGCACCACTGAAATCAACTATATGGAGAAAATTTCTAGAACGTTTTCTTCAAGAAACATAATTTATTATCAACTGAAGAAAGAAAGACATGAACATCTTGGGGTGAGTAGATTATCTTTAAATTTTTGTTTTGGAAGTGAACTCTTTTAATGTTAGATCAGCAAGTCTTGTTTAATCTGTTTTTTTCTTTTTACTTTTTCTTTGTTTACTTTTTTTTTTCTTGGCTAACCAGCAGACCTGGGTTTGAAAAACTGGCTCCATGAGGTCTCACTTTAATTCAGGATTAATTCCAAAACACCAAATGCATCTCATAAACATGAACATTATTAGATTTGGTTAAGCTTAAATATTTTCTCTCAGGAAGAACTGTAAATGTGTGCGTTCAGGTGCTGGGCAGGAGAACACAGAAAAAGCCAATAACTCCTGTTTTGCACCAGACGTACATCAGCAGTAAATGTACAGTAAATGAGAATTTAAAAAAAAAAAGCATGAATACGGTTCCCTTTCTATAAAACGCTCCTGCTGTGTGGTCCGTCTGCGTCTCGAGCACTTGTGGTCACCGTTAAGAAAGTTTAACACTATTTCTTCATTTCACCTCATCAGTGGTTGTTTTTCCATCAGCTAAGTGAGACTATCAGCCCTCGCTGCTGAACACAGACTAGCAGTGAATGTCTAATAGTCTCAGCTTATAGCTTGTTAAAGTTTGGTTTCTCTTAGGGGTGCTGCAAAGCGTTGGTAGAAAAGTGAGCTCATTTCATCTGTCACTCAATATAAATGATGCCAGCTCCCTGCAGCTGAGTTTCTTGGTTTGTGTAATTGAGTAGCAAGTGTAAACCACTTACCATACTTCAGTAATAAAGCATGATAGTGAGGCATGTGCAGACACAATCTATCAAAGTGTGGTTTGGTTGGAATGATAGAACAAGGTGCTAAGTGAAATCTTGCATTGGCATTGCACTGGTGTGAGGCTTGCATGCTCAGCCATGGAAACCCATTTTATGAAGCTCCTGCCACTTACAGTTGACCTGGAATATCTAGCAGAAATTATATTTTACAAACTGACTCAAAATCCATGGGCTTTTCAGAACAACAGATTTTTTGTAAATGCAGACTCCACAGCTAGAACCATTGATGTCACATTAACTATTTTAACAATGTCCTTACTACCTTACTGGGCCTTGAATGTGGTAGTTGTGTTGCTGTCTACACTGTAAAAAACAATTTGTTCAGTCAACTCAAAAAAAGTTTTTCAACTTGAAATGTTAAGTTATACTAAGTGACAACTTAGATATTTGAGTTGATTCAACTTAACTGGGTTACTTACCCAGCTTTTATGTTTAACAAACACAAATATCTAAGTTGTCACTTAGTGCAACTTAACATTTCAAGTTGACTAAACTTATTTGAGTTGACTGAACTTAAACTTTTAAGGCAGCAGGGTAACAAATTATTTTAAGCTGACTCAACAAATTGTGTTTTTGTTTTTTTACAGTGTATGCAGGGTCAGAAAGCTCTGGAGTTTCATTAAAAATATCTTAATTTTTGTTCGTAAGACAAATGAAGGTTGTGCGGGTGAGGGTGAGTAATTAATGACAGAATTTTCATTTTTGGGGTGAACTATCTCTTTAAGACGGAACATGGGTTGCAACATGAAAGGCAAGTAAGCAGCAAAAGTCACAGAAAATGAAACACAAGGAAACAATGATTGTAAAGAAGAGTGTAAAGAAGAATAGACAGGAAAAGGATTATATATAAATTCAGAACTTTCCCTCCCTTGGCTGCAACATGATAGTATAATAAGCTGGTTCCTGTGAGCTGGCTCTGTCTCAAACGCATACACAACACAAGCTGTTTGATATCTGTTGTATTACTGACATTTATTCTCACACGCACACACACAAACGCACACACATTGTGTTTCCATGTTTTATGGGGATATTGCATAGGCGTACTGGTTTTTATACTGTACAAACTGTATATTCTATTGCCCTACACCTAAACCAAGCCCTCAGGACACTGCACACTTTCTAAAAAAAACTCATTCTGCATGATTTATAAGCCTGTTTCCTCATGGAGACCTAAAAATGTCCCCACAAGGTCAAAATTTACTGGTATTACTATCCTTGTGGGGACATTTGGTCCCCATAATGTGATAAATACCAGGTACACACACACACACACACACACACGCAATCAGATTGGTCAAAATGTTTATTACTGTTAATAAATAAAACCATTGATTTTGAAAAAAGTTAGCTAATGCAAGGAAATGCAAACAGATTTGTGTTTTTTGTTTCTTTGTGATTTCTTTGTACAGTATAATCAAGGGATTTTAAACTTTTCGTACCCTTTAGCAAACTGACCTTTTATCATGACTTTTCTTAATAAACCTCTTAGAATAAGCTTGTGTCTGATGTCTCACCTCCAGCACCAAGTGTCATTGAGAGATATTACGTCATCTCCTATCATTCTTTGTCTGTAAAAGGCACTTTCAGCTCAGATACTGTACTGTGCCCATAAGGAGCGAGAAAGCTGGGTTAATAATCTCACACACTGTGTGTGTGTGTGTGTACTTGTTTTTGCTACATAGTGGGGACCAAATGTCCCCACAAGGCTAGTAAAACCTGAAATTTTTGACATTGTGGGGACCGACCATACTAAATGGTGTTTATCTGAAAGTGTAACGATGCAAACATGTTTTCTGTGAGGGCTAGGTTTAAGGTTAGGGTTGGGTTAGGGGATAGACAATATCATTTGGTCAGTATAAAATCTATAGAAGTCTATGGAAAGTCCCCACAATTCACAAAAACAAACATGTGTGTGTGTATATACATATATATATATATATATACACACACACACACACACACACACACACACACACACACATATACATGCTTTATAAAGTGCCTACTTTATAAAGGAACTATAGAAAAAATATATATATTATAGTGGTTTTACGCTTTACAGTAGCAACTGAATCATCAAAGAAATATATTTTAAAACAACTACAGAAAAAAAATCAAAAACAAAAATCAAAATATTTTGAAACGTAACATTTAATTTTTTACTTTTCTATCTTTACTAGATTATACAGTCTCAGTATGTGAACCCATTCATGTACAAATTTCATTAGGATTTTCTAGTAACGCAAAATAACAATAATATTTACTTGCTACAAATAAAAAATATTTCAGAACAACTTTGGTAAAAATGAACTCGCAATTGTGAAAAAAGTCAGAATTATGAAATAAAAGTCGCAATTACCTTTTTCATTTTTTTATTCAGTGGCAGAAATGGGCTTCCACACATTATTGATATAATTTCAGATTTAATTTTTTTAATGATGATTCAGTTGCTGCTGTAAAGGGTAAACCACCAAACAAATTGACTCAGAAAAAAGTCAGAATTGTGACATAATTGGGAGATAAAATGACGCAATTACTTTTTTTGACTTCATTCAATGGCAGAAATGGGCTTCCATACATTTCTAAAATAATTTAAGATTTTTTTTTAATGATGATTCAGAACTTTGTTTTAAACTCGCAATTTGACAGGAAAAAAAGTCAGAATTGTGGGAAAAAAAGTCAGAATTATGAGATGAAAAGTCGCAATTCCGAGAAAATAAGGATTATGAGATATAGATTCACAACTGTGAGAAAAAGGGTCAGAACTGTGAGATAGAAAGTCACAATTTGAGAAAAAAGTCAGAATTGGGAGATAAAAAGTCGCAATTGCAAGAAAAAAAAATCATGAGACAAAACTCACAATTGCAAGAAAAAAGTCAGATTTGTTTATATCACGCAGTTCTGACTTTTTTTTCTCACAATTGCGACTTTATTCCTCAGAATTGTGAGTTTATATCTCGCAATTCTGACTTTTTTTTCCACAATTGCAAATTTATATCTCACATTTTCTGAAAAAAAAGTCAGAATTGTGAAATGTAAACTCGAAATTGCAAGAAAAAAAGTCAGAATTGTAAGATAAGAAGTCACAATTACCTTTTCTTATTTTTTATTCAGTGGTGGAAACAGGCTTGAAAACCTAAAAATATAATTGTATTTTTTACTTTATTTATCTTTACATTGTCTCTGTAGTACATGTCTTTGATATACATTTTAAATATTCATTCATGGACCCCCAGTATGTTTACAAACTCCTAGTTGGTCTTCAAACAATACAATGCATAATATTTATCGTTTAGTCTCCTAAAAGACAATTGTGTGTGTTTTGTTTGGCAAACACATATATAAATATACATAATTTTAAAGGCAGCATGCAATAAAACACGTATGTACATGCACAGCCACACACACACACAGAGACACACACACACGGGAGAAAGTCTGTCTAACGTTCAGCAGACATTTGTAATGTTCCTTTCAATCACCCCAACAAAGCCGCACAGGTCAAAAATGTAGGAAAAATGAAACCTCTTCAAAAGCCCTTATACAGCAGCCTTTAAACTGTGTGTGTGTGTGTGGTAGGCAGAAGGTGAAGCTATAAGTTTAACAGCAATAGCTGCTTGAAGAAAACTCATAAACATGTCACTAGGACCTTGACCTTGCAGTAAACAGCTCCACTCCCCACGGTACCTCTCTTTCGTGTCTTCCTATCTCACTTCCTCTGCTTTTTTCTGACTTCCCTCACCCTATTTTTCCCCTTCTAACCCTTTGACCCTAATTTGTCATCAGCATTTAAATGTTAGTGATGCTACATCATTGTATTATAAGCACAATAGAGTCTGCATATCATCTTTGATTCAGTAAGCTAAATGAATTACATTGTCTCGTTGTATTGTGTCTGTCTGAGCTACAGCATTTAGTTCAATTACTCATTCTGTGTCAGGGCATCTGCTCCGTTCCTCTTCAGCCGACTCTGCTTTCAAACAATCCCTGTCGTTTAACATTAGCCAGAGAACTGCCATAAAACATCTCAAAAGAATAATTACCAAGCATTTAACCCCTGTGTTTTGGACCGAGCCAAAGCGACTATCATAATTCACTTCCCATGAGCAGATGATGCTCAACACGTGGTGGCGATGAAGTCGCTGTCCAAAAAAAACAAACAGACGAATTCATTTTGTTAGTCAGATTTATGATAATATGAGATTTATTGCTTAGTGATTCTTCTACCATGCACAACCATTGGATTACATCTTCTAATGCATTTTAAAAAACATGTATGATGTAAATAAATAAATAAATTAGCTTTCTCTGTTTGAAGCTGAATTTTCAGTCTGGCTACTTATAAACATACGATGAAGGTGGAAACAGTGATATATATTTTATTCTTTGATGACTGTAAAGATAAAAAGAACAGCACAGGGGCAGACTGAGACAAAATTTCAGGCCGGGAAATCTCACACTCATCCAGGTCATCCCATACAACCACAACAAATTTTGAAACCACAGACAGCAATATTTTTTGTATGACCATCATCATCATCATCACATAAAAAGTTTAAAATCAACTGGGGCTATGCAAAATACATTGTTCACAAATTTTCTTGTGTCTGCTGTCTGCCACCTTGTTGCAAAACAACCACCTCATTGTAATTTGTTTGCACATAGTATAGGCCTACATTAATTTTAGAAAAATTTAAGTACACTGTAAAAAACAATTTGTTGAGTCAACTTAAAATAATTTGTAACCTGGCTGCCTTAAAATTTTAAGTTCAGTCAACTCAAAAAAAGTTTATTCAACTTGAAATGTTAAATTATACTAAGTGACAACTTAGATATTTGAGTTGAATCAACTTAAAATTTTAAGGCAGCTGGGTTACTTACCCATCTGTTAAGTTTAGCAAACACAAATATCTACGTTGTTACTTAGTACAACTTAACATTTCAAGTTGAATAAACTTATTTTAGTTGACTGAACTTAAACTTTTAAGGCAGCAGGGTAACAAATTATTTTAAGCTGACTCAACAAATTAAGTTTTTTATTTTTTACAGTGTATTACATTAGGACCATGTGTCTTTCAATGTCAAAATTAGTACAATATTAGCTACATCTTGAATATATCTTTATAGAAAAATCTTAAAATTTAACATGTTTTTGCATTATCACATCCTAAGGAAAATTAACCATGGTATTGTTAGGCCTATAAACACATAGTATCCGTGTTTTTTGGCAGATTGTTTCCCATTTGTATAACCAGAGTTTTACTACAAATACCGTGGTGATTCTATACAGTGAACCAAAACCATTTTTGGTTACCATAGTTTCACTATAGTAACTATGGTTTTTGATTTTATTTTTAGTAAAAAACCACAGTTAATTTTCATAAAGGTTGTGTTGTTGTCTGCCTTAGCTCACTCTAAACCTGTATTAAAATGATGTGAATATTTGTCGGCCAAATTCCTATGCTTTAAAATTGTAATTATGTCCTTTTGTTATTTTTGCAGTAACTGACTGCTACTGCTAACATTTGCTAGCAGTTTAATGCTTAACTAAGTAAACGAAGACAAAACTACAGTAGTCTATTTTGCAGATGTAACTGACCTGCACCTGAAGTCCTGAACAGGACAGTTTTGTCTCTGGCTTCCACTCCACTCTCAAATCTCGCATCCTTTTGGCGGACGCGCGGATATGCGGAGCATGCGTGAGGCGAAATGCGTTGCCTATCAAGACTAACGATTTATGATTTATTAGAGTTTTATTAATGAATGCCAAATTCAGAAATAATCACTTTATTGCGTTCGACAGGCAACAACAACAACAATATTAAAAAAAAATAACAATAAAAATAAAAAATTGGAGGGCAGCCAAAGAGGCCTCCAGGTGCTTCCGATGGCCATCCGCCTCTGGAACAGCATTTGTTTGAAACAGAAATCGTTTGTAAAATTATAAAGGGCTTTACTGTCACTTTTGATCAATTTCTGGCATCCTTGCTGAATAAAAGGTTTTGAATGGTTGTATTTTACTTTTTAATATTGGGTTTCTATGTGCTGTTTGAAGCTGAATTGTCAGCCTACTCAAACACCTGGCAAAGGTGTTACGCTATCAATTTATTTTCAAAGCAGAGCTGAACACAATGATGAAAACGTAGTGATTTTAAGTCTTTCACAAAAGACATAATACTTTGGCAAACACGTCTCTCAGAAGTGGAGCTGTTGCCAGCAGACTCATTGTCATATAGGGCGCTCTGTTAACCACACCCTTTAAATAATTGCTCAGGAGGTGTGGTTACAGGTGTGGCCCATGGCATTCTTCAGTTATCACCAGCTTGACTAAGAGATAATTGCCTTTACAACCTGTAATATACAGTGCTGGCAGAGTGTTTCGATAAGACGCACATGAAAGGTCATGTCCACGGGAACATCGGCTTTCATCTTGATCAAAACCAAGAGCTGGCACAGAATAAAATGCAGAACTCAGCTACCGATTTAAGCTCTCTTTAGTTAAATCATTACATCTTAAACTACATATACACTACTACTCAAAAGTTTGTGGTCGGTAAGATTTTTTTTTTATGTTTTTGAAGTCTCTCATGCTGACCAAGGCACCATTTATTTGATAAAAATGTAGTAAAATCTGTAATTTTGTGAAATATTATTACAATTTTAAACTGTTTTCTATGTTAATATATTTTAACATGTAATTTATTCTAGTGATGGCAAGCTGAATTTTCAGCAGCTTTACTCGATTACTCCATTCACACCAAATTGGCAGATTAAAGGAATAATTCACTCAAAAATGAAAATTACACAATGATTTATTCACCCTCAAGCCATCCTAGGTGTATATCAGGGTTGCCAGGTTTTCACAACAAAACCTGTCCAATTGCTACTCAAAACTAGCCCAAAAGTAGCCCAATTGCTTTTTGAGGGGGGGTCCCCCAGTAAAAATCGCTTTCTGGGGGTAAAATACACATTTTTTGGTGGAGTTCCTCTGGTAAAATATAACTCTAGGGGCTAAATATTACGTTATTGGTGTCGTTTCAACCCACGGACATGATAAACAACCCATGGCAATAGTATGAAAGTAGCCCAATTCCGCAGGAAAACCACAGACTTGGCAACACAGGTGTATATCACTGACTTTTTTTTCAGTCAATACAATTAGAGTTTTAATAAAAAGTGTCCTGGCTTTTCCAAGCTTTATAATGGCAGTGAATGGGTGTTGAGATTTTAAGGTCCAATAAACTACATCCATCCATCATAAAAAGTGCTCCACATGGCTCTGGGAAAGTGAAGTGAATCGATGCATTTGTGTAAGAAAAATATCCATATTTAAAATTTTATAAACTGCAATCTCTAGCTTCTGCTAAATATTGTATGCGTGTTCATGAGAGAGTGGCGTTCCAGCGGATGATGTAGGACGTAAGCGTAGCGTAAGCTCTGGTGAAAAGTGACGAATGCAAAGCGGAGAGGAGAGAACAAAACAAACCACCGTTTATGAATTAGAAGTACAAAATGGAGCCATGTGGAGCACTTTTTATGATGGATGGATGCACTTTTTTGGACTTCAAAATCTCAACACCCATTCACTGCCATTATAAAGCTGGGAAGAGCCAGGACATTTTTTTTAATATAACTCTGATTGTATTTGTCTGAAAGAAGAAAGTCACATACACCTAGGATGGCTTGAGGGTGAGTAAATCATGGTGTAATTTTTATTTTTTGGCGTATTACTTCTTTAATCTGCCGATTTGGTTCTCAAGAAACCTGTCTTCAGCTGAAAGCTTTTGTGCTACTTGAAGAAATGATTCACCCAAAAATTTTGTCATCATTTACTCACCCTTATTTTGAATCAAACCTGTATGAGTTTTTTATTCTGTTCAACACAACAGAAGATACAGTTGAAGTCAAAAATTTACATACACCTTGCAGAAACTGCAAAATGTTACTTATTTACCAAAATTCACACTCCTATGCAACTATTACAGAAGGTTCAAACGCTCACTGATGCTTCAGAAGGAAAAATGATGCATTAAGAGTGTACATTTTTCTTTTTTTTTTTTTACCTAAATATCATATTTTTTATGTAGCACTGCCCTTTATAAGCTACAGAAGATTCTTACATGTTTTCCAGAAGACAAAATAAATTAAATTTATTCTGATCTTCAAATTCAAAAAGTTTTCACCCCCTCTCTTAATGTGTTGTGTTTCTTCCCAAAGCATCAAAGAGCGTTTGAACCTGCAATAGTTGCATATGAGTCCCTCAGTGTCAAAAGATGGATCTCAAAATCATACAGTCAAGAATTTGTGGGACCTGAAGGATTTTTTTGATAAACAGTGAACAGTTTAACTGTTCGGGACAAACAAGGGACTCATGAACAACTATCACTAAACAAAAAAACACAGCTGTGGATCATTCAGGTAACAACACAGTATAAATAATTAAGCGTAGGTAAACTTTTGAACAGGGTCATCTTTATAAATTCAGCTATTTTTTTTTTTTTTTGTGGACTATATGTAAACGTCTTTTATGTGAAATGTCTTATTCAGGTCAGTACTAAATAAAAAATAACATGCATTTTGTATGATCAAATGATGACAAATTCTGCAAGGTGTGTGTAAACTTTTGACTGTATTTTAAATAATGTTAGTAACCAAACCGTTACTAGCCATTGACTTGCTGTAATGATCAATAATACAAAAATATATATTAATGGTTAACAAGCCTAGTCAATAGGCTTAGTCAATTTCCATGTTGTTAAATTCTTGATAAAATGTTGAAAGGCCAAAAGGAAGTGCTGGGGTGCATCAATGTCGGCGCTTTTCAGTGGCAGCGTAGCAAAGACACAAGACTGAGAGACACAGACTGCTCTTCTTTCAATGCTGTAATCCAGGGCTCTGTACTCACAATACACACACATTATATCTCTGCAGGAGGCCTCGGGCTACGGCTGCCAAATCAGGGTGTGTGTCACAGTTTAAAAAGAAGAGAAGAAAAAAAAAGATAAGAGGCTTTTCGGGCCAGGAGCCAATTCTGTCTGTGAAATCCATTATTAGTCTCGAGCATGCACGCAACCTTTAGCTTTTTTTTCATGACTCTTTCTTCTATTCTCACCTTTGTTTTGATGATTTTCCTTTCTCCCTCCCACTCAAATTCATTAGAGGATATCTCAACCATTATGGCAGTGATAAAATGCATCTACGTTTATAAAGACACACAGTAGTGCCAAATCTTCATAAGAACCTGATCGAAGAAAACATCCTGACTGGAAATCCAGGTGAGATCAGATCTTTGTGTTCAGACATAAACTAGAGCAAAGTGTTAGCTTCCATACACACGTAGACTACCATATTCCTGACTGTTTTTCAGATGGATATAATCTGAGTTGTATTAAAAAAATTTCCTGGCTCTTCCAAGCTTTATAATGGCAGTGAATGGGTGTTGAGATTTTGACGTCCAATAAAGTGCATCCATCCATCATAGAAAGTACTCCACACGGCTCTGGGGGATAGTGATGCGTTTGTGTTAGAAAAATATCCATTTAACTTTATAAATCATAATCTCTAGCTTCAGCTAACTGCCGTACATGCATTCACGAGAGAGTAGAGAATCAGCGGATGACATAGAACGTAAGTGAACACAGTAACGACCGTGGAAGTGATGAACGCAGATGAGCAGTAGAAATATAAAGAAAAATGTCAGAGGACGATTTCAAAATAAGCTATGAGGAGACTGGTTTTCCTTTGCTGTTAACAAAACTTGGTTCTCCTGTGACTAGCATATTCTCACCGGAGCTTATGCTTTGCATACGTCCTATGTCACAAGTATTCATCTTTCTGAAGCCGTACAAAATTGCTGAAAGTGATCCCACTCTGTTAACGTGCTCAGATCTCATTCAAAAAGATACTCTTGTAGCATGACGCAATTGGTCATGAGACATACAAAAGTCCATAGGGTTTCACAACCAAGGCTGAAGTAAGGCTTTTTCTGGTGGAATTTATTTTTTAAATAAATAATTTTTTAAACAGCGGAAGCGTCTATTCCTCTCACAAATCAATCGTTTTGCTTCGGAAGACTTGGAATATTAATACTTTTTTAAAAAATTATGACTTAAGTTGTATCTGCTTGTTACATCTTGTGTTTTATTGTCAAACAGTAGGTTTAGTTTCATGTAAATAAAACTGTTGTGACTGTTTACATTGAAAAATCACACCCCAACATATAAGCAATAATGGCAATATTATTATCCAATATATAATTTAAAGGCGAAGTCCACTTCCAGAACAAAAATTTACAGATAATGTACTCACCCCCTTGTCATCCAAGATGTTCATGTCTTTTTTCTTCAGCCCTAAAGAAATTATGTTTTTTGAGTTGAACATTTCAGGATTTTTCTCCATGTAACGGACTGATATGGTGCCCCGATTTTGAACTTCCAAAATGCAGTTTAAATGCGGCTTCAAACGATCCCGAACGAGGAAGAAGGGTATTATCTTGCGAAACGATCGGTTATTTTCATTAAAAAAAAAAAATTAAATGCTTTTTAATCTCAAACACGAAGTTGAAGTTGAGGGAGAACATGAGATGGGAATTTTTCAACATACCCTAACTGTCATGAACTGAAAGAAACAGTTCAGGCAAAGTAAGACAACATGAGCGTTCAACATTAAAAAGTATATAAATTGTATTATTTTTATGAAAATAACCAATCGTTTCGCTAGGTAAGACCCTTCTTTCTCGGCTGGGATTGTTTACAACCGCATTTGGGATCGTTTGAAGCCGCATTTAAACTGCATTTTGGAAGTTCAAATTCGGGGCACCATAGAAGTCCACAATATGGAGAAATCCTGAAATGTTTCCCTCAAAAAACATAATTTCTTTATGGCTGAAGAAAGAAAGACATGAACATCTTGACAAGGGGTGAGTACATTATCTGTCAATTTTTGTTCTGGAGGTGGACTTCTCCTTTAATCATGATAATAAAATTTCCAGTGCCTTTCGCGTCTGCATATTGATTTAAAGCAATGGAGGACCCTGCACGTCGACACTATAGGGGTACCCTGTGCGTCAAAAAGTGACGCCAGAGGGTTCTGACCAAATGTCATATGACGATTTGAGAAGGTGTTGTGTGAAATGCCACTCTCCCGTGAACGTGTACGACAGTTAGCGTAAACTAGAGATTACGGTTTATAAAGTTTTAAATATTACAAAAACGCATCGATTTACTTCAGAAGGCCTTTATTGACCCAACTGGAATTTTGTGGAGTACTTTTATGATGGATGAATGCACTTTATTGGACTTCAAAATCTCAACACCCATTTAACGCCATTATAAACCTCGGAAGAGCCATGACATTTTTAATTATAACTCCAGTTGTATTCATCTGAAAAAAGAAAGTCATACACCTCGGATGGCTTGAGGGGGAATAAATCATGAGGTAATTTTCATTTTCACAACAAATCTTAACAACAACCTCATCAAAGAAAACCTGCTGACTTGAAATCCACGAGAGATCAGATCTTTGTGTTCAGACATAAACTAGAGCAAAGTGTTAGCTTTCATTCACACATAGGAGTTGATAACATCATATGATCTCATACGATGATAACATCATCATCATATGATAAAGCAATATTTGTGTGATCTCATCTTTATGGATTCCTGAAGTTTTTTTCAAATAAAACAAAACAAAGATGAATGCACTGGTTGCTGACTACCGGCAACAAATCCACTCACATCTGCTCCTTCTTCCACTCAATTCCAGTCTTTTCAACATCACCACACACTCAATCCCAGGGGCCAAAATCTCCCCCTTAAGCTTGGCTGAGATAAACCTGGGCCCATTAGTCCAGAGAAGCTGAGTGGGGTCACCGACATCTTTGGTCAAACTTTTGTAAGGAAGAAGAGCGACCTTTAAAAGTCACAGACGGACAGACTGATGGATAGAAAGGCAGATAGATAGATAGACAGATAGATAGATAGATAAACATTTGCATTATTACTTTTATATATAAACCTAATCTTAACATTTGTGTAAATGTTTAGACATGAGAGGTGGATGAGGACATCGTTCCGGTTTGTGTTTTGTGAACTTCAAAGCGTGTCTCTCGGCTCTTTGAGTTGTTTAAATATTTAGGTTCTGTGTCCATTACATGACTGTCACTTGAGTTTCCAAGAAAACCGGTTTCTTCCAAATTTTGGCTGCGTAAATAAGCTATTTGGAATGACATGTTGTGTTTGTTTGTTGGGAGTGGCCTGGTTTATTTCATTGGTAGTACTAATAAATAATCAAGCGAGGTAAGGAGAAGATCTCGGGCTGGATTTAGCATTTTGAAAAGACAAACAGTATAAAAATGTAATTAAATGGTTTGATGGTTATGATAATGTTATGCTTGTGTTTGTTGGACGTGCCTGATGTAATCAAATGAACTTGAGACTATTAACTCGATTGGCTAATGACACACAGTAACTATCAGATTGTTTCTAGTAATGGCCTTTGAGGCCACAAAATGATTTACATTTTAAAATCAAATATTTTCTACCTAAAGGAACTATGTCCAGAGGCTATGTGGGCAGGGGGCCTCAATAAAGCTGCACTGCTGAATAGGAAGAAAGCAATGGCAGTTTGAAGTCAATTCAAAACAAATTAAGCTTGTAAAGGAGGCTCAGCCGGTGCCCTTGTTAAATTTGCATGTCAATACAAACAGCCACACTGACTACTGCCACAGCAATGAGTGATGCAAACACACCTCATACTGCTTTTATACAAACCAATAAGGACGTTTTTTTTTTTTTTCCATTCAAATCACTTTGTATTCACCGATTCTTCATTTAATAAAATGTAAATATAACCAGTTTATTATTATTATTAAGATGGGGACAAAAGGTTTACTAAGTGAATAACATTTAAGTGAATTATTCAAAAACAGATTTAAGTGAAGCGCATTTGGTCTCCGAAGCAGGTGATTGGACAGAGTGAAGCTGAGAACACAATGAGATCATCAGGCTTTCGTTATCATTAACCGAGTGCTAATAGTCCAGGGGGAGGCTAAGCTCACTAATGCTAGCGCCTGTTAAGTGGTCCGCCAGCTAATGGCGTCTTCCTGGGGTCCTGATATACAGCAAGGTCAGCTAAGACACATGAGAAAGAGGAAGCTAAAGACAGGGACAGGGTGGTAGTGGAAACACTAAGAAGCTGAATGTATTATATTAGCATGTCTTTATGGTTATAGAGCTTTTTGAAGGAATGTGTTTTAAATCTTCTGGTTAAACTTGTTAATACTACAGTATAGCTTTCTATTATAATATCATATTCTGTAAAGCTGCTTTGAAACCATGTGTATTGTATAAACACACTACAAATAAATCAGACTTGACATTTTTAAACATTATAAATCCAGATCTTCAAAATCAATGAATTACACTCAAGTTCTGTGGTTTGGCAAATCAATTTTCAGCCCACACATTTGGAACTATTCATATAATGTGACCTCGAAAAACATATTTGGACACTTTTAGAAAGTGTATCTGTGAAAATGTATGAAACTGAAATGTGCCATTAGCAAACAAATGATGTTTTTCTTAGAACTAAGTTCTCTTTTCAAAGCCAATATTGCAATGCCTTTTGCAATTTCTAATTGTGTCATTTATCACTTTAACTATGCACATGTTCCACTTTTGAAAGTGTCAGTGTTACTTTGTTTTAGTTTTGAACACTATATTGTTTTACTTCAAACTTAACAAAAGCTTTAACTTTTTGTGAAATATTTTGCTTCACCAAGCCTGCTTTTATATGATCCGAAGTACAGCAAAAATAGTACAATTTTGAAATATTTTTACTATTTAAAATAACTGCTTTCTATTTGAATATAGTTTAAAATGTAATTTATTCCTGTGATTTCAAAGCTGAATTTTTAGCATCATTACTAGTCACATGATCCTTCAGAAATCATTCTAATATTCCGATTTTTATTATATTATTTTTATTATTATATATAATAATATTTTGTAATATTATAAATCTGTATTAGCACTTTTGATCAATTTTAAGCATCCTTGCTAAATAAAAGTATACATTTCTATAATTCCTTTCCCAAATATATATATATATTTATGTGTGTGTGTATATATATATATATTTATTTATTTATTTATGTGTGTGTATATGTATATACATATATTTAGCTTTGATCACAGGAATAAAGTACATTTTTAAAATATATTCAAATAGAAAGCAAACATTTTAACTAGCAAAAATATTTCACAATATTACTTTTGCTGTGTTTTTGATTTAATAAATGCAGGCTTGGTGAGCAGAAGAGACTTCTTTAACATACATTAGAAAACTTACTGTCCATAAACTTTTGACTGGAAGTGTATATATATACCTACAACTTTCTTACCCTTCACAAATTATGGAACTTACGGAAATATTAACCCTTGTGTTGTGTCCCCTAGTAATTTTGACCCAGCAAAGATTTTATTTTTCCCAAAAAAGCTATTGCACAGGAACAAACCTACTGATTTTGCTCACACATGGCATAACAACTACAACTTCCCCCAAAATTATAATTTTGACTGATAATTTATTCCTGATAAAGCTCAAGCACATTAGTTTTTGAGTAAACACTGCCAAAATTATTCACAAATAAAGCTTTTTTTTTTAACTTAAAAACTGAAGTACATAAGCTCGTTTCAAAGAGGCCTATGATCAATCAGTTCCAAAAAGATATACAAAACCTGAGCTAATTGAAAAAAAAAAAAAAAAAAAAAAAAAAAAAAAATTGACAAACAGATTTATGATTTTGTGATATGTGACCCTGGACCACAAAACCAGTCATAAGAGTCTGACTAATTAAACTTCATATGGTTTGTAAGAATAAGATATAAAATCTGGTATCTGAGGGTGTAAAAAAATAAAAAAATAAAAAATACTGAGAAAAATCGCCTTTAAAGTTGTCCAAATGAAGTTCTTAGCAATGCACATTACTAATCAAAAATTAAGTTTTGAACCTTACGGTAGGAAATTTACAAAATATCTTCATGAAACATGATCTTTACTTAATATCCTAATGATTTTTGGCATAGAAATGCTACTTAAGACTGGTTTTGTGGTCCAGGGTCACATATATCATAAGTAGAGATTAACAAGCAATTTTTAAAAGGCTCATCGTATTAGGATTTTCAGCACAAGGGTTTAAATACTTTCAGTATATTATTAGCTTCTTATCCTCTTAAACAGTCGATTTCACCAACAATCCTCTGAAAAACAGAGTTAGCTGTCACATGGAGCCTCTGCTGTACACGTCTACAGCAATGAACTATATCACACAGGAATGTCAGCAATTGCTGCTGGTCTTAAGGACACTTTAGTGTATAAAGCTGCAAGCATATTTTCAAAGTAGGTCAAAAAAAACGTTTCACAGTTCTTAAATCTGCCTGTGATTTGTGGATTGTAAAGTCAAGCCAGAGTGCATACAAGGGAATTACTGTGTTCAGCGAGCGCAGGCGAAGGACTCTGAACTCGCAGCTTACCGACATTCCCTCACTTTCTAAATAAATACTCGCTCTACCTCCAGTATTAATCCCAAGAGAGCAGCCGAAAGAGCCAGAGAGATGTAATGTGTCCCTCTTGGAGGGGTTTCAGAGATGACGCAGTCAGATGAAGGGCACTACTTAAGAACAAGGCCCCTGTGTCAGTTTCCCTGCTACCGACTGACCTTCCTTACTCAAACACACACAGCGGTAAAAACACAATTACACAAATGCGTTCGGATTATTGAAATCATAAGCGGAGGCATGTGATTTGTTACAGCCAAGATTGGTTTCTTTATTCATACAATTTGACTACAACAAACCTTATTTGTACCCTGGTGTCAGTGTAAAATTCTTCAAAAAAGCCACTTCGAATGCAGCTTTCCAACAACCCCATAGTCTAGTCCGTTTTATACAAATGTGCAAAATAAGACCGTCTTTACGAATCCTTCAGTCTTCAGTGTCGTTCCAGGATCCACAGGACGCAGCTCGTGGGGGAAAAGGCGGAGCTTGCAGTCCTTAGCGCCGCCCTTTTCGTATTCACCACAGCCCCACAGTGACCGGCCATTCTAATTCAAGTAAAGTGCTCTTTTGAGAAACACAAAGATTTGTGTCCTTGAAATTTCTTCGCTCTCCATGGAGACAATAAAATAACACGCCGAGCGGGACGATAATAAAATTACGACAGCAAACTACACAGTTACCCTTTTGTGCCCTAACAAGGAAGCTCCAAATAGTCATACGAACTCCAGCTTGCCATGTCCTGTATACATCCCCCAGTGCACAAGAGATAGGAGGCGTTCGCCTCCGCTTCCTCCTCCCGTGCACAGCTCCGTCTGCCGCAGCTTATCGCAGCCCAGACAGCAGTTCTCATGTCCCGTTACCGGCACCATGCACTCCAAGTCCAACTTGGCCACGTGGCCTTTCTTGGCATGGTGGTGTCCGTGAAAGCTGTAATGCAGGCGAGACAGCATCTGTTGGCGCTGGGCCTGGAGACGCTTGTTTTCACTACGAAGCATTCGCAACGCCAGCATAATCAGCAGGACCAGGATAAGCCCACCCGCGATGGGAACCGCTATCACCGCCGCCCGAAACCACACCTCTTTCGCCGACGCTAACTCTTGCACCCTTGTGATCAGGTTCTGATTGGAGCTGTAGTATCGATCTAAACGGAGAGAGAAAGCAATGTTTAGTGAATGAAAAAACAGCATGAGGTTTAACACTAACACGTTACGTTTATACTCATTCCACTCTTTTTTAATATCTCAGCGCACCTTTTTCATTAAACAGGATTATGTTTATGCGCTTTGAGCCGTCTGTCAAAGGACGCTGTGAGAAGCACATTCCAGCACAGTGGGAACGTTTCATGATCCACGTGCAATAAAAAGTATGTGATCTGAATCCAAGTGCTAAAAGGTAAACTGCCAGTTACCCACAAAATCACGGTGCACTGGAAACCATTAAATATCAGCCTGCAGTTTGGAGCCGGGAGAACAGTAAAAGTCAATGTGCGCACGTGTATGTCTCATACTAACGTATCTGTCACAAGGGTCCATGTTTGCACAGGATTGACGTCAGACGTCATAAAGATAGTAACCTACTTCGATTAGATAAAAAAAAATATCTGTGCATAAAGGAATCACTGTCAAGTTGCATGAAGGTTTACTAACAAAATTCACCCATGACTTAATTTCTGTGCAACAAGAAGATATTTAACATTTTTGCCTATGCAATAAAAGAACCCTGTTGAACTTCACTGTATGGACTGACGAATATTTTTTTCATAACGTGTTTATGTTCCACAGAGAAACGTCAGTCAAGTTTTCAATTTTCATGGGTGCTCTATCTCTATAAAACTTAAAACAACAGTTTGATACAATCTACTCACACAGCTTTCGTTTTTAGGCAAATTTGTGTATCTTACCTGTCGAATCACCCCGAGGGTGCGTGAGGTCATGCAAACCTCTGTAGTTACACATATCATCGTGGCAACACTCGACAGGAGAGGAGCTTCCGCTGGAAACATCCACGTTTTTGCTGGAGCACACGTCCGCTGAGTTTAATAGTGAATCTACACAGCCGTGTGTTAGAGGTGAGTTCGTGTTAAGAGGGTCCAGGACCTTGGTGAAACAAGCGTTGAGTTCTGATTTGCACATGTATCCAGTGGCAACGCAGTGCGGCGCGTCACAGTAGCACCTGATCTCTCCTGCAAAACAGAAAAGTTGTGTTAGTTAAAATATGTAAGTGATATTGAATGGTAAATCATAAAACAACTGTCTAGATGTGCTTCCAGGAAATACTGAACTTTCCAAGAAATCTTGACACTAATCGTATTTACATTTTAGACCAGCACCAACAACTGAAACGTAAAATTTGCCTAATATTCCCATCACTTCCATTCCAAAACAAACCGAGTATTCATTAGAGAATCAAACTGTGCTGTTTTTAACAGGACTATGATTTCAAGTACTACAACTGGTTAACTTTTACCAGGAAAGCGTTCTTCATTTCACCAAAGAGGATGTGAGGGAAAATAAGCCAGCAACTTAAACTAAACTACTCAGATGTTATGCCAGAGCAAGGCGAAGAGACAGTGACTAGTGTTTGTGTCAAGACACTAATATGTGGCAGTTCAACACTGTAACTGTGTCATGGCTTTCATGCAAAGGATCCTTTTAGTCTGTCTTATAAAACAGGAACCGTGTAGCTTATAATTAGTGGTTTGTTTGCCAAAGTCAATTTCTTTCAACCCAAATGGAAACTCGTAAAGGGGGGTGAGAGCAGGACTCCTTTTTCAGTTAGCACGCAAACTCACTTGTGGTCAAACCTGGCATTAAGTCGGAGGGTAACTTTTAAAGAGACAGTTCACTTAAAAATAAAAACTTGTTCATTTAGTCGCACTCGTGTTGTTGCATGGCCTTGTTTTTAAATGTAGAGCACAAAAGGGAATATTAAGGACCGACAGCATCATTTTTCAATACACTGAAGCTAATAGTGACTAAAACTGTCATTCTGCTTAACGTAACTTAGTGCGCCAAAGAAATAAAGTCATATTCGAACAACATGAGAAGGAATGAAGGTTTCCTCATTGGGTAAATATTTTTAAAACGACTCGAAGTAGTGATGGTTTAACACTTCGTGCTTGTATATTACAGTTAAACTGTAGGTTATTTCAGTAGGTCCATCATTTCTGCCTACCGCCTAACTGCGTGTGGATGTGAAACAGAACACTAAACACACACCACGACACGAACACAAATAAACACGGCCTTTGTGTTGTTGTAAGCTGCTTGTGTACACTGTCCGAAGCTGAAGTTACATGTCATCTCATTAGTGTAAGAAATCGCTCGAGTTCTTATCATCAGTTTGGCTGAATGGGTTTACTATTTATTTTATCTCTGATGGTCGTGCTTATCTAATAATGCATAAAAACAAAGCACGCTCGGAAAATTGCACAGATGTGTTTTAGAGCATAATAGCTGGTTTCTAGTTGGTCTAAAGCATTATTAGACAAATTTAGACCAGCCAAAATAGTTAGAAAATGTTAGCAGGTCAACTAGACTTTAGCAATTTTACACACATTTTAAACTGGACTGTACAAGTCTTTAGATCTAATGCTTCTTTTTCTTGTTTTTCCTACTGGAACGAAGTATTAAACGCTACAATTATGAATTTTAAAATGGATTACTAAAGCAAAATGCAGTTGTAACGGTAGTTAAAGCATAGGTTTAAGAATGAAATTTAAGTTTTATGAGTTGTTCACGTGTGGTAGCATTAATTAAAATAGTAGCCACGCGTTAAAACGCATTTTTATTTTCTTCGACAGACAAGGCCAGTAGTTAAGAAACGTATATAAACCATACATTAAAGGACTTTTTAAGTCTCGTGCGCTTTTACAAACGACTACATAAGCTCAGTCTTACCTTTCGTGAGAAGAACAGCCATCGCACAAAGTTCCAGCTGAAACCAGAGAGAAACAAGGCTGGAATGGCGATCCATTTACAACTGATTTTCCTTGTCTTGATACCCCGTGGCAAGACCCTCCGAATGGTTTGAGGACTTGTTACATATGTCCTACATTGATTACTGCATTCCCAGGGATCTGTGATCTGCGCTGTATCCAAAAACAAACGGGAACAGAAAGGCTGCGTCTTGTTCCATCAGAGATCCGAGCTACAGAAACATTCCTCGTGCGTAACCAAACCAATCCGTCATGCGTAAGAAAACCGCATATGTAAACCAAAAAAACGGATTCGTGATATAATAAAAAGAAATCCAAAACAAATTAGATTTCGACAACTATCCTCGAACACGGAGCAGCGGCTCACTGGCCGGGGAAATTTCACTGGATCACTTTTGGGAGCAGCGTAGCCACGCCCACGTGAGTGTTCATTGGTCTGCTTTGTTGGTCATTTACATACACCGTCCTATTGGCATTGGTATTGGTTCACACAGCGGTCATACAATTTGTCTTTCCGCCTACAGATGCTGAGACAGAATCGCATGATGAGGCAGGTAGCAAAAAAAAAAAAAAAAAAAAAAAATAACAACAACATAATGGTTATTGAAAAGGCTGGTGCGGCCGATTACGAAACTGAAACTTAATATATTGTATCACCAAGACTTAAAGACCCCTATCAAAACCATTTTAGATTTTAATGTTTAATAGAATTAATATTATTTATTTTTATTTTATGAGAAACGCATTAAAGCCTCAGTGCTTTGTCAGCCATATGACACTGTTTCCCAGGCTGCTGGAGGTGGATACTGCAGGCCTGCACTAGAGAGTGGATGTAGGCGGGTCGGTTAGAGAAATTAGCAATCCAAAGAGGCACATGGCGCCAGTGAGACGACACAGACAGACAGTGACACTCAATTACCCCCCCAGACAATCCCATGCAAAACACACAGAGCACAACGATCGATATCTCAACTGCCCTACCCGCCCTAATGTGTTGAGCACTTTGGTCAGGGCATGTGCTTCACAATTGAAGGCATTTTGAGCAACCTTGAACCATAAATAAACAAATAAATACTCTGCCAAATATGACCAAGTCTAGTGCTGCAGTAAGCAATTTATGAAAACACATAAACCCACCAATGAAACAACAGGCTTAAAGGTGTTTTATTTAAATTATTTTAGAATAAAAACAAAATTCCTAATTAGAATATTTAAACTATTTTTTGCTCAAAATTCCATACGGCGTTGATTTGAAAAATCTGCCTAAAGATCTGTGAAGTTGCGTTTACCTACATAACGTCTGTGCTTTTAACCGTTTGTTGCATATACAGCTATTTTGTATATCTCTATTTATTTGAAAAGTGACAAGGTTAAAGAGTTAAATATTAAAATATGTAGATGTAACATTTTTTGGGTTAGGCTACATTTTTTCAGTCTAGCCTATCTCCCAAATATTGTTAAACTGGGCGTTTATAGTTTTTAATCTATCAAATTCATAACAGCATTCATTACAAAAGTGGTCAGATCCATTTTAAAATTAAGATGCAATACGCTTTTATTTATTTCATTATTAATATTAATATATATATACACACACACACACACACACACATATATATATATATATATGTATATGTGTGGAATCTGTGGTTTATTATAGCTGGAGGTAGTGACGGACGGCAGTGGCACAGGAGATAGGGAAGTGTTTGATGATGAGAGACAGACTGGGAGACGCTCACATCTGATAGATGGCCATCGATTCAGTGTCAAAGGCTAAAGACAAGCGATTCCGCTTCAGGGGACACATTCAGAGACCTACAGAAATTACCGGATTGTAAGCAATTATCCTAATTGTTGGTAATTTCACAGAGGCGCCAGGTCAAAACCAGTCCTCCCTTCAAATGGCGAGATTCACACCTCAACAGACTCATCGAAGCGTCAGAGAAACTGCCCTGCGAAACACCACCACCGATACTTCTAATGCTCCAGTGAGCTGTTTAAAAAGAAAAAAAGCTGCATTTTTCTGTCGTTCTTCATTTGACCCACCTTAGCTAATTCAGAATATTAGCTTTAATGTTTAGCAATTTCGCTATGAATAATGACTATTCAGCAGTAATCCACTCCAAAGAACAGTTTAGGCTTCTAATTATGAGGAATCACTGGATGATGTGGAATACAGTAATCATGACTTTCACATAATAACCCTAGCAGTCTAAATGTTCTCAAGCACATTACAATAATTTCGCAAATGGCACGTTTTTCCTACGTAGTTAAGGTAGTTAAGACGGCCACCAAGATTTTTTATTTTATTTTTTTATATACATGTTTATCCAACTTCGTGTCGAATTAACTATCCATGAATTAACATTTCCAACATCAGCATAGACGATTTGCCAAAGTCTTTCTGTTTGGATGATCAGGTGCTGCCCTCTTGTGTCCACATATAAAAATATCCACTTTTAATGTCCATGTTCAGGGTTCCCATTTAGATCAAAAAGCAATCACTTACCAAAACATTGTTAGTACGAAGAAAGAGATGTAGTGGAGCACATTAAATTATCATGTATGAATACAGGGGACACTTTATGCTAATTTGGCTAAATCAGATAAAATCTGATAAAAATAGCGATACAGTTTGAAATAGCTCTACACCACAACGTTAAAAAGAAATATAAACAAATGCTTTCTTAAACAAAACTCTCTGAAATACATGCTTTATTATTATAAGTATAACGTATCCTACAATTCAAGGCACACAGTTTTATACAAACAAATTCCAGAAGAAATGCCGAGGACAGGGGCCTTTCTAGGATTTGAAAACATCAGGGGCTGGTGCCAAAACATCAGGGGCTAGTGGTAGTTGGTGGGAGCTCACATCATGCTCACATAAGATTTTGTTAAGACACAAGTGGTTGAACCTGGATACTTCTAGGTGGGTCCGGGAGCATTAAACTGGGTGTTAAAGACCTTGTCACACTATTAACAATAGTAAATAGTAATCACTGCAAATAGCAAACATATCAAAGTATTATAACAAAATTATAGCATTACAAAAATATGTTAGACAAATAAAATAATACATTTGAAAATGTATTTATAACTAACAAATATATAGTTGCATGCAAAAATAGGGCCCTATTTTTTTTCCCCCAAATTCCGTTTTATTTTATTTTATATTATTTTATTTTTTTCAAATTCTGTTTTCATTTTTCTGGTCTTCTTTTTAATGGTCAAATTTAACTTTATTAATCAAAATGTATTTAATCATGTGTAATTAATTAAAACCATAAATCTTATACAATTTACCGTCAATTTATTAAAAGTTAAGGAATATTACATGCTTAGGAACTAGGTTTATTTATTTATTTTTTATTTTTTTACTTTACGTTTTATTGTTACCAAATATGTTTTAGCATGTCTGTTTATTTGAATGCATAAAAACAACTTTTATTTATTTTTACAATAGCCTTATGGAATTCTGTGTTGTGTATTTTTCTCGTTATCAGGTATAAAATAATGATTTAATTGATGTGTAGAAAACGAAACCGCGCATCCGTGCAGTTCATTCATAACATGCAGGATTCATATTTAAATAGTCTTTTGCGGCATAATATTCACAGATACCAGTCCATATCGCGACTTGATTGAAGTTTAATGACCAACTTTTGATTAAATAATTCAAACTTTGTCAAATTCCGTGGAAATCATAGGGCCATGCAAAAAATCATTCGGGGCTGGAGTAAAAACTTTCGGGGCTTGATAGCGACGCCCCTGGCCAAGGATAACTGTTTACTTAATTTAATATCACGTTTTTATATTTCTTACAAAATTCCAAAAGTAAAAAAGTCAAAACGTACTATACCCCTACTTAAATTTAGTGTCATTTATTATGTTTATAATTCAATAGGTAAGTTACCAAGAAAAAAAACTCGCGCAATGCCCAGTTGGACATGTACAATGAACATGTTTTCAGTGAATCCACTCAAAATGTATGGAATGTTTAGGTCCACCACATGCTTTGCTTAAACAAACATTAACGCTATTTCAGAGTATGACATGATCGGCAGGCAAATGATTCACTCTTTTGAATCGATTCTTTTCGATGAATTCGTCAAACGGTAAGCAGCAGAGCCGAGCCGCAGTACAATTCTCTCCGAATCGGTTCGAGATTCAGTCTGAATCATTCAGCCTGTTTACTCGAGCACTGAATCGTTTGGCGAGGTAAACAGTCCCGTGATAAGGTAGAGAACAAAAACACAGCTGAATAAACTAGAATAATTAACTAGAAATGTTCTGATGAAATATTTACAGCATTACCAACACCAAAACAGGAATACGCGGTTGATATCTTTCAATCAGATTATTATATTTCCAGCATTAGTATAGTCTTCTCTTCTTGAATGCCAGCAGAATAGCAATAGAATAGAATAGACTGTACCAAAATGTCGTCAGAGAAGACTTCACCAACCTTGTCATGATTTAAAAAAAAAAAAAAAAAAAAAAAAGTTATATGTTTCTGAAACCATAGAACATTTTATGTTAAGTTGCTCAGCATGCTAGCATAACCTACTCTTTACATCTCAAGACCTCAAGCTGAGGCACATCTGAGTTCTATAGGAACTCGGCTTTGAACTGCTCCTAAATGATGGCACACATCATGCGGTTGATGTGCTATTAGTCTAGAGGCATTTTAAGGCCATGGTTGTTTCAACTCCTCTTGTTTCTCTCTGACCAGTCTACTTCACAAAAAAAGCATCATTACATTATTACTTATTATGCATGTATTTTTAGTTACATTTATAGTATGTTTTTGTATTTTAAAGTACAATCTGCATTTTTTTTAATCCACAGGTAGACCTTATAATGGAATATCTGGACATAAAGGAGAACACAGGCCAGTTGCCTAAGCGGCCACCACATTAAGACGGCGTCTTAAGAACTAGTTTAAGTAACTAGCAGTTAACTAAGTGGTTATCAGTCTTATTTTTCTGATTCAAATGCGATCAATCTACGTTCTTATGTAACTGACTTTAAACATTTCTGACCAGTCTTGCAGAAAAACAGTTTGGTGTCCAACTTTTCAGACTAAAAACAACTGAAACCATCAGAGAAATTCTATTTTTTTCCATTATAAACACCATTAAAAACCAACTTTTAACCATTAAAAAATGGTTTTCTGTAGTGCATTCGTCTCAAACTCAATTCCTGGAGGGCCGCAACTCACAATAGTTTCTAGTAATCCTGAAGACCTTGATTACACTCTTAAAAATTAAGGTGCTTCACGACGCCATAGAATAACCTTTTTTTTTTTTAAAATGGTTCCATAAAGAACCTTTAACATCTGAAGAACCTTTCTGTTTCACAAAAGGTTCTTTGTGGTGAAAGAAGGTTCTTCAGATTATAAAAAGGTAAGAAAGAGATGGTTCTTTAAAGAGCCTTTGACTGAATGGTTCTTTGTGGAACCAAAAATGGTTCCTCTATGGCAGGGGTGCTCAATCCTGCTCTTGGAGATCTACCTTCCTGCAGAGTTTAGTTCCAACCCTGATCAAACACACCTGTCTGTAATTATCAAGTGCTCCTTCAGATCCTAATTATGTAGTTGGTTCAGGTGTGTTCGATCAGGTTTGGAGCTGAACTCTGCAGGAAGATAGATCTCCAGGAGCAGGATTGGGCACCCCTGCTCTATGGCATCGCTTGAAGAACCTTTTGAATCACCTTTATTTTTAATAAAGTGTAGCTGGATCAGGTGTGTTTGATTAGGGTTGGAGCTAAACTGTGCAGAGCTGTGGTCTTTCAGGAACTGAGTTTGAGACCAATGCTGTAGTGTCTTTCAGGACAGTGGTTCTCAACTCCAGTCCTCGGGGCCCACGCCTCGACACAATTTATGTCTCCCTCATTTAACACACCTGATTCAGATCATCAGCTCGTTAGGAGAAGGATCCATCAGAGATTCCCTGCGAGAGCCCTTTAACCTAATCCCTCCAAAGGGTTTACCCTCCGGAGCGAGAGCTTCGAAGGGTTAAAGGGTATAGGGCAGGGGTGCTCAAACCTGTTCCTGGAGATCTACCTTCCTGCAGAGTTCAGCTCAAACACACCTGAACCAACTAATTAAGACCTGAAGGAGCACTTGATAATTACATATAGGTGTGTTTGATCAGGGTTTGATTTTGAAACTCTGCAGGAAGGCACATCTCCAGAAAAGTGTTGGGTACCCCTGGTGTAGGGGACCAAACAACTGTTTCTTGAAGTGCCCTTCTGCGTCATCATCCCGTGATCACATGAAGGCCCAGGGACTGGAGTTGAGATTGACTGTTTTGGGATATATTCCATTAGGATTCTGTTTTAATAAGCCACCAATAGAAAGTGACCAATTACCAGTAGAAACTCACTGGGTCTATTACAGTTTCCATTAAAACCAATACAACTCCCATTATAAAGTCAAACCAAAAACAGAAAAAACACAAACATTCATAAACCTCTAATCTACAGGGTGGGCCATTTATATGGATACACCTTAATAAAATGGGAATGGTTGGTGATATTAATGTCCTGTTTGTGGCACATTATAAGTGGTCAGAAACTTGTAAATAACTCATGAAAGAATAAAATTACGTTAAAACCAAGCACACCATTGTTTTTCTTGTGAAATTCCCAATAAGTTTGATGTGTGATGTATCCATATAAATGGCCCACCCTGTATAAGCAGCAATATGCAAACACTGACACCTAGTGGGCATAACACCTTTTTAGAAACCTTAGTTTTGTAGGGATTCGCCTGTATTAAAATACTAGCTGACACCACTAAGCTGATAATTATCCTACATTTAATTTGATGCGTTTTATTTATATATACTATTTTATCTAGATTAAATAAAATAATCAAATAATGAGGCATCGCAGCATAATGGACAGTGTATGATAAAGCGTTACTTCTGAATTATTATTTTTATACTATTTATAGTATTAATACTTAGAATTACCTTTTGTTTTTACATTTTAATTTACATTTCATTAATTTGGTTACAAGCTTATAATTGTTTTTAATTGTTTTCTTAATATTTCTATTTAGCCTTGATTTATTTCTGTCAGTTTTAGTCATTTTAGTATTTAAGTTTGTGCCTAGGCAACGTTTTCTATTTCCATTCTTTCATATATTTTATTTAAATGACTGAAAAGAACTTGTAATAGTTTTAGTTAACAAAAAATATTCAGTTGAGATTTGCTTTTAAAGTACTATTAAATTAAGTGTTTTAGATAAACTTTTAATGACTGGTAGATAACAGAAAATGTAATCTAAATGTAAAAATAGGGGAAAAGAACATGAACAATTAAAATATCCATTAACGGACAATCAACTTATATACCTTAATGTTTTCCAAACAGTGTACAACCTTTTTTTGCTTATTTTTTTTTTGCCCAACTGAAATGTTTAGTAGTAAAAGCAACATAGTAGAAACATAGTAGTACTGACACAAAACTAACCAAAAACCAAACGAAACAAAATTTTAGTTTAGCATGTTTATTACAATACATACATTTCACATTTGACCTTCCGACCCCAGGTGACCCTGCCCTCCTCCTGGTGTAACAGGGTTGGTGATGTCCAGTCCTTGGCTGACCCTCAGTTTCCTCAGTTTTCCAGTAGCACTTTTTTAAGTCCCCACCCCCCCATTCCATCCAATCAGGGTGCAAAGGAAAATGTGTGGTAATAATTTATGAATACAACATATCTGATAGACTAGTAATCACTGCAACTTTAATAAAACTTTAACTTCATTATTACTTAGCAACTGTACATAGGAATGAACTCTGGTTTTTAACGCAAGCTGCCACAGCAACTTGTTCATTTTTTCCTTTTTCTTTTTAAAGTACAGTTTTTTTAAACAAAACAAGGGTACAGAAAAAGAAACAAAAAGAAACAAAATAACCTGGAAAGATTAAGAGAAAAGAAAAAGGGGATTCTGGGTGACAACCAGTCTTCATCTCCTGCTAACGGAGGCAAGGGAGGGGAACGACGTGGGTTGAGCTGCAGGAATGATTCTCTTTCTCTCCTTTCGTTCTTGCTCACATTCACTCCATCACGTAAGCAGGCACTGGTGTTGACCATGGGCGTATCGCTGGGCCATTAGGGGCAGGTAGGAGACCACTGAACCATAGTGGACAAACAGGATGTAAACCCCCTCAAAAGGCATGGGGTGAGGGAATGAAACCATTATAGTGCAACCAGAGAAAGAAACAAGTAAACTAACCAAATAACCATGTAGCATTACTACCATTTTTCATATGTAGCGAGAGAAGAATGAACCGGTGGATACGTGTGCACAGTTGTGAGAAGACAAAAAGTGTGTACGTCATCGTCCTCGATAAATGTCCCGGTCGACTAGTCCACCTTTTCCATGCAGGTCTGGTACATGCTCAAGGCAATGGTTCACCGATCGTATATCTGAAGAGCATTTGTATATTTTTTTTCCTTTTTGTTTTGTTTTTGTTTTTTTAATCATGTCATTTAAAAATCTGCAGTCAAGAAGAGTTCTACATATGGTGGCAATGAGGGCACTTGAGATCCCAGTCTGCCTTGGTGCTGATTAGTTTAACGTTTGGATGTCAAAAGCTTTGATAGGCATGGCTTCCCATGGCTTCATCTACAAAATATATTTACAACATGGAAATAACATCTACAAATAATCTACAAGTACAGGGGACGGGGCGAGGGCGGCTCCTCCGAAAACCTCTCCGCCCCCCTCTCCCCTCCCCCCACCCACCCTCGGTCCAAGCAAGACCTCGCTGCAGCTCGTTTAATGTAAGACTGGGCCCAGAGCAGAACGCAACAGAACTTTGGTTCTCCAGGGTTCCGCACGCATGAAATGGGTTTCGCCCACTCATTCACCTACCCCTCTCTCCTCCTGTTTCAAGACCACATCGCAAACCCAGAGTTCCTCAAACCATGAAGGAATTTTGATTCTTCAACTTTTCAAGTTCTTTAATTTGTTGTCTCAAAAACAGTATCCTGTCGGAAAAAGCAAAGGTAGAGCAAGTTAGTACATTCGCATGCTAATGAGTCACATGCACATGCTTTGGTATTTCAAGTGAAATGTGCTTACCTCTGCTCGCGCAATGTGGCCTGAATCTCGCACACTCGCACCAGTGAGCGCAGGTTCTTCAGCTCTGTGCAGTTCTCTGACATGTAGATGCTGCCCATGGTGTGAGCCTCTTCACGTAACCGCGAAGCCTGGATGGGAAAGCAGTATGTGAATTGTTAGTCTGGAGCTCTGAATACAGATGTTCTTTGCTGCAGTTCTAACATTTGAGAGCAGTGGCACCAGCGTCACTAAGTTCTACAGATGGTGGCACCAGGAGCAGGTTTGGTAATGCTGGGAGTTTAAAAATAGTTTGAAAAACAGGTCATTTAATTATAAAATTACTATTGTTTTGCATTAATAAGTGCAGTTACTAATAATATTACGTGTTAATTTCTTATTTATTTCATGTTTATACAGATTTGACAGTAAAGCACTAAGCTTGATTTGGGAAGCGTACCAAAACAGCTCATGTGCAAAATCAAATTTTTATACAGAAAATGTATATATTCCACTTATATTAAATGTTTCATTATTCCTCTATAGTATTATACACAACTGACCGACAGCTTCAGTGATTGTGTGATTTACTCGCAAATTGAGGCACTTAAAACTTACTTCATACACCAAAAAAAAAAAAAAAAAAAAAAGGGTAAAGCGCTGACAAAATCTGATTTCTTGATGTTCTGATCGTTTCTATGACTTTATTTTAAAATATTAAGCAAAAAGTAGAAATGAATGACTAATAAGCCAATATGTGCTCCTCTGCTGCCTTCTACTGGTCATAATGGTGATTAGATGTATTTTTGTAATTTTACACAAGTATTTATTTACCACAAAGCATATTTGGTCATCTCATTAAAAATAACATTCAAATTGGATCATTTTAGAGTTTTAAAGTGCTGGAAATAGTGTGAAATGCTTGAAAGTCATTTAAAAGTGCTTGGATTTCTCTCTCAAAATGTTGTACAAACCCTGAAATGAATCAAGTAATAACATTCTACTATTTCTAGAGCTGCCCCTTAATAGTCAATAAGAAGAGGGTCGACCAAAAGTCAAACCAAAGTCGACCAAAAGTGACAGACAGATCGTTAATGGCTGGTCTATGTGGTAATACAGTACATCCAAATGCTCACCTATCATTCATCAACCTCAAATATGGCTTTTCATCTGAAATATGTTAGTAGTAGCAACTTTCCATGGCCCTCATTCTAAAGTTAACCTAGAAAAATGTGCGCTATTCAAGTGTGTGTGGAGTGTGGAAGCTGCACAGTAGTACACTCGCTGCTTGACACATGGTGGTGCCGGTGTGGTCACTTGCTCTTAAAATGCTCTGTTACTGTTTACAGTGCGCACTCACAACAACGAAATGTTGTGCTTTTGTAAAATAATTAAAGCGAACCACATGCGTTTTCTGCCATCGTTTTCTGGCGACTGAAAGCGCTTGCTTTTTTTTTCTTTTACTTTTGAGATTTTGCGATCACACGTTTTGATCAATCTATTGCATACTTGCTAAATAAAAGTATGAATTATTTTCTCTTTCACACACAGACAAAAACAAACAAACAATCAAAAAAAACCTGCCACAACATCACCACATTCATGTTTCCATACCTGTTTCTCCACATGCTCCGCGGGCCACCCTTGCACATGTTTGATGAGGTTCTCGTTGAAGTGTGCGGCCAGCGTGGGTGTAAAGGAACATGTTGCTCTGCCTGGAGCTGTGCCAGCAGGTACTGAGCCCGGGGGCATTGCTCCGCTGACTACACCTGGTCCTTGACCACCACCACCACCACCATTATTACTGCTGCTGTTGCTGCCCATGTGGTTTGGACTTGGAGACGGACTTCTCTGACTGCTGCATATCACAAACAGTGGATGGGTCAATGTCTTTCTGATTTAAAAAACTACTGCTTTTTATGCACAACTACTCAGTCTGCATCAGTTCTTACAAATACATTAATGTGATTCTAAAACAAAATCAGCAATATCATAAACAGCCAGAAGATGGCAGTCAAACACCCCAAATCAAGCCACTTGAAGCTACAAGTATGGCTGCTGAGGCATACAGTGGGCAAACTTTATTATGCACGTTTAATTTACAAAGTAATTTCCATGTCACCTCTGTCTCTGCAGCGTCCGTGGAGAGTTGCCGTTGTCGTGATGTTTGTCTGTGGGGAGGGACTGCTGGGACGATGGTGGAGGGAGGGAACTGGACTTAACTGTCATAGCGTTCATCTGAGAAAGACAGGGAGAAAGTGTTACAAAGCCATGCTTTCATTTGTGACATCTGTCATCTCATTTGTCAGCAGTATACCTTGGTCTGTGAGGAGACTGGCGTGGTGCTGAGGGGCGGTTTGAGGGAAGCTGTGTTGGTCTGTGGTGTGCTGATTCTAGGAGACACGTACGACCGAGGAGAAGAAGCGTCTGATGTCAGAGACATCGGAGACTGGCTGGACTGCTGGGCTACTCCACAGGACAAAAGAATGAGAAGACCGAGATAAGATCAAGAGATGTCTAAACTAATCAGCCATGTAACTTGGTTAACAAACGATGTTCTGGCTCTGATTTCAATCTACAGTTTGCGTAACTGTTAACTAAAACCATTTATACATTGTTCATTGTAATAAAGCAGATACAAAATCTAAATAAACTAATAAATGTCAAAAGTAAAATTACATAAAAGAAAAAAAACCAACAACCTAAAATTAAAACTGAAAATATATTAAATAAAAAAAAGACCAAAATAAGATTGGAACACTGACATCCAACAAGGGCTCGGGTTGAGCAATTGAACATTCACCAATTCTACAGATACGCTAATAAAACTACTCATAATCTGCAAACTGACTTTCTTTTGCACCCTCACCTGTTAAAAAAAATAAAATAAAATAAAATAAATATACACACACACTCTCCTATCGGCACTGTGGATGCATGATGTTGACGGAATGATGGCATATGCTTTTAGGCACACTAAAAAGTGCCTAAAAAGGTTCTTAGTAAGAGTCATGTATGCCACTGGAAGAACCGAAAATAGAAGAAATGTGTGAAAACTTATGCCGTTCTGTCTGTATCATCTCAGTGATCTTTTGAGAGGTTTTACACATGTACATTCATGCGAATTTAGCATTTTCTGACATTTGAGTGTGGATGAGAAATTGTTGAAAAATGCTTGAAAACTCTAGTGTGGATGGAGAGCTTTTTGAAACAAAAATGTCATTTTCAAATGCATCCTCAATGTACACACAGCCTGAGTACCTGACTTAATGAGAACCTGGCTACAAACTTATTCAGTGCACACACTCAGTTACACTGATTTATTTATTTTTTTTAACACTTCAGCTATAACAAAAAAAAAAAAAAAAAAAAAAAACGCTCACTTTCAGAATAAAGATTTCCTGGTAATTTACTCACCCTATGTCATCCAAGATGTTCATGTCTTTCTATTTCAGTAAAAAACAAATTAAGGTTTTTGAAGAAAACATTCCAGCATTTTTCTCCATTTAGTAGACTTCAATAGTGGTAAATGGTTTAAAGGTCCAAATTGCAGTTTTAATGGGATCTACATGATCCCAGTCGAGGAATAAGGGTCTCATCTAAAACAATTAGTTATTTTCTAAGAAAAATACAAATTGATATACTTCAACCACAAACGCTCATCTTGCATTAGCTCGACCTCATGCACTCACTACGTAGTACCAAACCAGTGTTTTCAAAGCTAATGTGCAAAAAAAGTCAAACATCCTTTATAAAAAAAACCAACAACAACAACAACAACTAACTGCATGCAACTTTTCCAATGCATATCTTCACACATTGCGTAATCACACTGCAGAGCTAGTGCAAGACGAGCGCATTTGTGGTCAGAAAGTACACAAATTAATCAGCAAATTATCAGGAAATTTTCATTCTGGAAGTGAACTGGACACACTGTGGCCATTAACAGGTTAAGAGGCACACTCTGATCTATTGCTTTCATATATATCCATCTGATGTATTTCTTTAAAATTAGCATTTCTTTCTGGCTACTTTGTATAGGTTTCTATGTAAGTACTGGTACTTCTGATTGGGCTGAGGCTGGAATTTAGCAAGTTTGAAGTAAAAGTGTGTCAGGAGCATTCACTCGGTATCATTATCTCATTTTTGACACACACACACACACACACACACACATACATATACATATATATATACATATATATTCATATATATACATATATATATAGGCAAAAAATATGAAAGCCTTGTATGCATCTTACTTTCATGTGCATTAGTAAGAATAGTTATGTTGCCTATATTTTAACTCTTCATATTTCTGCTACAAAGGACTATAGATTTTCAAAGGACTATCATTTTATATAAAATTCACTATGGAAACAACATAAAGTGTCATTCGACAGGCTATGTTATATAATTTATACTGAAGTATGTAAATTTATCAACGCAGCACAGTACGAGGTATGCTTGGAGGTTTTCCTATTAATTTCCTAGTAACCTTGCAGCGTTTCCCCATTAATATATCAATTATTTAATTAAAATTGTTTTGCTTTCTAAAAACAGCAGTGTAAATGTAACTTGGACTAAGAAATGATCACAACTAAAGAGGATCGAGTCCATTCTAATTTTGAGGTAAAAATCAACATTTTTTTTTTATCGTTTAATTTGGTGACTGAAAAGAAGGTATTAATTTTGCTCTCAAAGTGCACAAAACTGGTGCATTTACCGTTAAAATACACACATTTTTCTTAGATCTTGATGGTCTGGGATACACCCACCACAGTCTCAAAAAATCCTGTGGAAAACACTGTCTTGATATTCAGAGGGGAAAAGAAAGCTTTCTGTACACAGCCAAATTGAGTTCTCCTTCAAGGATTACTGTGCTTGAAAGGTCAACTACACAAATGTGTCAAAATCTTGCCAAGTATTACATAAAAGCTACTGGTTATGATATATTTATCATTATTGTGAACATGTAATTAAACAATTTTGATATTGCCAAATAGCAGATGTTGCATGACAAATCCATACACAAAGCTACTTAAAACCAAAAATCATTTTTGAGGCCCACGTGGCTTACCATTATCTGTTCAGACAGCAGCAGCCAAGCCTGTGTGTGTGTGTGTGAGATCCTTGCTAAGCTACCAAACCCCATCTGCTAACTCAAGGAAGCTGACTCAGAATCCCACAGCCGACATGAGTCGGCAACACAAGCAACAACATCTTACGCCAAAAACAAATCAAAACCACAAGCTCAAGTTTTGAAGTTCAAGATCAGGTCACAAAAGAGAGCCAACCTTAAAACCACATGTGTCAGACATTTAATTTGGATGACACTGTAGCACAAATAATCATTAAAAAAAAATTAAAAAAAAAAAAAAAAAAAAAAAAAAAAACGGCAGCTTGGAAGTAAAAGGTAGTATGAGAGAGACAGCAGAGTGTGTGTATGTACCTTGGCTGGACAGTTGAGTAGCCTGGGAGAGCAGAGTTGTGATGTTGAAGGCAGACGGACCAGCAGTCAGGATCTTATGGAGCATGGACTGCAGCGAAGCCTGAGTTACTGCAGCCGTGAGAACTACAGAGACACAGAGAACACAGAATGAAGCAAGAAAGCAAAGACAAAAGATGAAGACAGGAAGCAGTCAAAAAGACAAAAACAAAAAACCTAACACTTGAAAGCATTCAGAGAGTTAAAATGCGTCTGCGGGGGAAAAAAACAACCACTTGTTTACTAAATGCTTAGCTCACATTAGGTGCTTGTCTTTTTATTCTTAGCACGCAGTTAGAGAATCTGCAAGGTTCTGAAAAGTTGAGTCCAAGTTCATCCCGTCAACTCTGTGTGACTGTCCCACCAACATATCTCTGTTACATCCTATTAGAAATTAGACCAATTAAACAAGCCTTCCTTAAGACCAATTAGTCAACTACTTGTTCAGCTGATTTTGCACATCTTAATTACCTGTCAAAAAACTGCATCTAAATAACAGTTTATTCTTATAGAGACTGTTAATTTAAAAATACTTGAAAAAATCTGAGAAATAATTTACAGTTACAAACTTATTTGTGACCCTGGACCACAAAACCAGTCATAAGTAGCACAGGTATATTTGTAGCAATAGCCAACAATACATTGTATGTGTCAAAATTATTGATTTTTCATTTATGCCAAAAATCATTAGGATATCAAGTAAAGATCATGTTCCTTGAAGATATTTTGTAAATTTCCTACCGTAACTATCAAAACTTAATTTTTAGTTAGCAATATGCACTGCTAAAAACTTCATTTAGATAACTTGTGATTTTCTCAATATTTCGATTTTTTTGCACCCTCAGATTCCAGATTTTCAAACAGCTGTATCTCGACCAAATATTGTCCCATCCTAACAAACCATACATCAACAGAAAACTTTCAGATGAATTACAAATCTCAATGGTCACATTTACACATCCATACCACTATCTAAATGTTTGGAGTCACTACCGTTTTAATTTCTTTTGTTTCTGAGAAGTCTTTTATGCTCAACAAGACTGCTTTTTTTGATCAATAATACAGTTAAAAAAAAAAAAGTGAAATACTGTTATTACTATAATTTGAAAGAACTTTTCTTATTGTAATGTTATTGTAATCACTCCAACGCAAAAGCTACATTTTCAGCAGCCATTACTCTAGTCTTTACTGTCACATGACTCTTCAGAAATCATTCTAATATGCTGATTTGGTACTCAAGAATTTTTTGTGTGTGTGAAACTTTATTTCAGGATTCTTGGATGAATAACATTCAAACAGCATTTTTTTTTTCAAATAGATTTTCTGTAACCATGTAAAAGTTTTTACTGTCACTTTTTAATCAATTAAGGTTTCAGGAAAAAATTAAATTAATCTTATGCTTAACTAGGGCTTGGATATGTAGGGTCGGGTATTGTTTGATTCCAAGTTTCGATTCCAATGTGAATAAAAGATGATATCAAGCATATTTATTCTGTTTCTATTTTGCTAAACATTTAGTTGCAGCTGAACACCATGAACAAAAATCAACAGGCTACACAAAAACTAAATTTACTTAAGAGCTGTTTGTAAAAATGGAAGTTGTGGTTTTCTTACGATTCTGGAGAAAAAAAAAAAAAAAAAAGAAAAAAAAAGACAACTAAAATCACATGTAGGCCGGGTCCTCACAGATGAAAAAAATAAAAGAACCACACATAGGAATCGATAGCCGGAATCAAAATATTAATTTCACAAGAAGTATCTGATTCCTGACCTTAAGTATCTGATTCTAGAATCTGAATTGATTTTCGATACCCAACCCTAGCGATATAGTCAAAAAATGATCAAAAAATTTTTCATATCAGTCAAATCTTTATTATTATTATTATTTTTATTATTATTAAGTATAAAGGCTGCATAAAAGTTTAAGACTAGTCTTAAAAGATAGCTAATTTTTTTCTTTAAGGCTGGTCATTATTTTTGTTAATTTATTTACATAAAAAAAAGGCCCTGATACACTTCAAACAGAATTTGTTTTCGTTCTTCGTTTGCGGGCAAAAAGAAGTTAGAAAGGGCTGAGCGAAGGTATACCGTTTTAAAAACATTCCGACAACCCCACGCTGCAGTGAATGGCTCATAGTCTAAAAACTTTAGCATGATGTGAGAAGAAAAAAACAAAAAAACAAAAACACAACAACACTGGAGTCATCTTAATTACACAAACCTGTTTGTTACTTTATTTTATTAGTTCATTTATTCTATTAATCTGGGTAAATTATTAAACGTTTTTATATTTTATGCGATGTCATATTTTGATTTAGATCAAATTAAAGGTTTATTATTGTATGTTCTTTGGGCATTTTATTTATTATATACCTTATTGAAAGAACAGCAACAGCAGCAGCAGTATGGTGCAACATTTATTTGAAACATGTATTTGGTACTTGCTACCTTATATGTTTACTCTTTCCTTTCATTCTTTTCGTGTCTTTGGAAAACTTGTCTCAGATGTTTCTCTACGTCGCTTTTTGCATAACTCCGGATCGTCGACATCAAGCTTCGTTGCCATTTTCTTTTTAGGAATTAAATGCTTTATCTGAATCTTTAAAGTCTCTCCATGAGCGATCATACAGGTGTGGATACATTTATACCAGCTCAGATATTTGACACTCTTGTGTGTTCATGTTGCTAGTTGCTAGTGATGCTGTTCTCCTGACTGACCTCTGTTGAATGAGAAACAAACTGGGAAAAAAAAAAAAAAAAAAAAAAAACCGACCGACTGCATAATCACCACGGACCAATGATAGCTCAAAGGTGTTTAGGAGCCAAAACGAACTCCACTAAAAAGTTAACTTTGGTGAGCTGTTTTGAACTGCCGAAACGAACTCAAAATTAATTTGGTTTCGGCCTGATTTTGTTCAAAGTGACATCAAATAAGTTTATGGGGGCCTTAAGTTGAATCCAAAAAATAAGACTAATTATCCCTTAACTAACTGCTAGTTGTTCAGACTAGTTCTAAGTTTATGCAACTGGCCCTAGAGTGAAAGTTGTAGAAACCAGACTGTTATTTGTGGTTGTAAACTATTCCTTATGGTCAGAACATGACAAACACTTGAATTTTTACACTTAACAAAACATATTTTAAAATGCAAAATTAATTAGTTTCTGCATGTTCTAATGAGTGATATTGTTTCAAATCATGAAAACAGGTTTGTGTTGCCTGACTTTGATGTTGTGTATCTTCAGCAGTGCAGTTTGCAGTGCAGGCTGTAATATTAATAATATTACTTTTTCGGGTCTTTTAGAAATGCACATTCGACAGTAGCTTGAGTCAGGATGCAGATGTAAATTCTGTAAAAATTGCAAAAATGGTGAAATTTAAATATACTGTTTAAGTTTTATTAAAATTAACTATTGGTGTTCCATAGTAGCATACGTTTAGATCATGATAACCACAATTAAAACCACATAATAGCACCTCAATACCATGGTAAAAATGTAAATGTATGAAAAACACAATGCACAAACGCTATAGCTTAATCACAAAACATACTGTAATTATATTCCATTACGTCCTTAATACATTTAAAACATGTCTACATTAACAATAATGTGAAATTCGCTGTGCGGATAAATTGTCTGTGTGGCGCTGTTCAAATGAGTAGCATTGTTTTGTTCCACTTTTGGCACATAAACATTATATGAAACATTTATCGAACTTATTTAATTGATAACTGTTGCGATAATTACAGTTATCGTTTTTAATCGCCCAGCCCTACACTAAACTTTTAAACAGTAGCGCATTTAACATTTCCAATAGCATTTTTTTGTGTTCAAAATCTAGGTTAGTCAATACATCACAATTTCAATCACAAATGGTGTGATTATTGAGACCACATTCATAATCTACCTATAACCCAAACAGCTTCAAGCAAAGCACTTTACCACAGCTTAAACTAGAGGAATCATTCCCTACAACTAGTTTAAATCCAATATCCATGCATTTGAAGAATGATGAGCAGCCTTGGCACTTGTTCATGCAAACTTTTGCCTTTCACAGCTTACACACATCTGCCATATGCAGACTGGCCAAACTCCATTCAGACTTTCTGGATGGCACTTCTCGTTCACCCAAGTTCTGGCTAGGAGGATCAGTTTATAACTGCGCATCACAGATTGCAAATAGGACCAATCATGGAAAGTGAGAAGCAATGACACGCTCACAAATGGCAATTCACACAGGCCATGTTCAGGAAGCAGCAGAACTATGATTCATCCCTGAGATGTGAAGATAAGAGTGGAAAAGCTGACGCAAGCCCAGCATGCACAAGTATATAACAAGCAATTATACACCCACTTGAGTGGTACAAAATATCCAACTAGAATAAAGCTGCAAAACGTATGCTTGCTAACACACAACATTGAACTTACAGTGGTGTAGTAGTCCAAACATGTAATCGCCATCACCACAGTACAGTAAGCAAAGATTTAACCTTAGGTTCTTCGAGTTAGACTGTCCCCGCAATGTTGCGAATAAGGAAAAATGTCCGTGAATGTCTCTATTCCCTAAGATTCAATACACTTACCTTCATTGATCTTGGCCATGTCTACACTGGCGTTGTTTAGCTGCAGGGCCGTTTGCAGAGCGGGGAGGAGCTGGCGTAAGAGGGAAGGGTCTTGGAGAAGAGTGGGCGGGGCCGGAGACTGCATCACCGGAGAAACCGGGACTGTAGAGCCAGAAGCGCTGCTGGATGAGTTGGCCACGCTTAAGCCAGACACAGCAGCAGAGGAAGAGGAGGGTGTGAGTGAGGAAGGCTTCTCTGTGGCAATCGAAGACTCTGTTTAGAGGGTAAAACGACAGAAAAAAAGCCAGTTGAATTTTAATTGGGTGTTAACGTATTTATCATTCATCAGCTGGAAAACAAAAATCTAAAAGTTCTTCTGTGTGTCGCAAAACTACTAATTTTGTAGTTATGATTAGCGATTTTGTTGTGAACAGGGTTGTCACTAACAATAGGGTATACGTCAAACGTCACCTGACCAAACCCGGAAAACCAGTCTCATTCCTACCACTTGTCGGAGAACGTATTAACAGCCATATTAAATAATTGTGATATCAACGGACTTAAGGTAATCAGTTAAACTAGCTTGCTGTTTTTATTGCTGATGCTTTATTCGATCTTCATTTATAAATGTTAGCAAAAGGAAAAAAAAATAACTAGAAAATATAAACATTACAATATAAAAATATAAATATAAATACAATTTTATACATCAATCTACATATGTTATGGACATAGGTTATAATCATCTTTGTGTCTACTTTGAAGGCATCTTAAGTAAAACAGCTTCATATTTAATGCGGCATACGCAAAACCCGTGAACCATAAGCAACGAGACCTGTTTAGCAGAATACGGAAGTATGCTGCGCATAACCCCTATTATTTCATTAACTAAATAATTGTTGGTTATTCTGCTAATTAATCAAGTAATTGTTTTGTGGTAATTAAAATAGATCTAGCCTTTAAAATGACTTAAAATACATATACAATAGCAATGAATAATTGTCAAACAACTATGCAAAATAAGCATTTTATTCGAACTTCACAGCCTATTTTTACGGTGTGCCTGTGAAACGTTGAGGTACCACTGTAGTAGTTTTATGCGTGTGTAAACGTCACGTCAACGTACAACAAAAAGTACCTCACGTGGAAAATACTTAAAGTAAGGCGTAAATGCGTGTAACTAACGTAAATCAAGCAAGCTAGTATGCATAGGCCACGAAGTGTTAACGAAATAATGCATTAGCAGACCGGAAGAAATAATATGGAATTTTTTCCAGAAAACTTCTTGCACAAAATAAATTCAAGCACTTTCAAGGACTGTATCTATGAATGTTTATTTTCGAAAATTTTCCAGGGCCTTATTTTTTTTTTTTTCAGATTCACAAATTTTCAAGGACCCATGGGAACCCTGACTAGGGCTGGGTGAGTTTTCCATTTTATTGATTAATTCGTATTTAATGTTTTGCCACAATTTTATTTTTTTTAGAAATCAAGGAATCGCGATTTTGAATAGAAATATTACCAAACGTTAGAATTAGACACTTTGACAATGTCAACGATGACAGTAAAGAGAAAGAACGATCCAGCCACATGTCAACGCAGGTGATTAACCACTCATGCGTGACGTGCTCATAAGGCTAGGCGCCATTCACACAGAATGTGCTTTTGCATTGACAAAGATGCGACGCAAGCAGTGGGATAGGAAAACATGCAAGAAGATGGGAGAGAGTGAACTTCTTTTAACTTGAGCACTGCATTTTTATAATGCCGTTTCATGCATTAGATGCTGCATGAGATGCGAGTGCAACAGTCAAAAGCGTCCATGTTTACATAGAATAAACAATGGAAAAACAGCGCAATCCAATGAAAAACCTGTGAAAAACTACTACTGTGTGTGTCTGATATTTCATGTTTGCATCATGGTGACTTTTTTTAAAAAAGCTTTTTCCTCATATTATTTCTGAACAAATAATATGTATAAGACAAGTTTGTACAAGATGTAGTTGTAGTTCATGCATCTTCTCTTAGTCTTCCACTTAGTATCCAATGACCCCTTTAACATTTCCATCATGTTGACAACTTTATGTGTGGTGCACTTGGATTAGAATTTTCTTTAACTAGAGGGAAAGTTACTTGAATCATGTTGTAGTTACATTTTCAAGTTGACTTGGGAAAAAATAAGCAGCCATATCACATATCCCCAACTCAAATAGAATCAAGAAATCTTGACAGCCCTAGAATGCCTCTTCAGCCTGCATTGTACATAAAATCTCAATTTGACAGCAAGCAGATCCACAAAATTCAATCCTAAAACACATCCCATTGTCAACCCGGTTATTGAAAGTGTCTCAGCAGCTATTTCAGGTTTTGCCTGAGGATTCTCCCGAATCATCTACAGCCAAAATGTCACCTGAAAAGTCTCAAAAAGATCTCCTAGAGACAGTCCCAGTGTTCAAAAACTGGAAACGAGAGCACGTTCATGTGACACGCATTCAGGGTAAGCGGAGCTTCACTTAAGCACCTAGTGAGAAACACGTGATGAGTGTACAGATGGAGCAGTTAAACTATATGAATTTTCATTGTTTAATAGCTTCTGTCGACATCAGGATTTAAAAATAGCCCACAATTCCCAAGGCTGGCAACGTGGCGAGACGCTACTGAACATTTCTTAACAGGTGCCCCAAGAACAAGCACGCTTAGCTGCTAGAAAAACAATTAAGAGACCACGCACACCGTTCCTCATCATGAAAACACAGCAAGCTTTGTACCAAAACATATAAAAGACAGGCCTCTGCATGCTCATCTCTGCCTGTTTGTTCTGTAATTTGTAATGCATATTGAAATATCTTCTAATTAAGACACAATCTCGTTACTGTTTAGTTAGCGTCTAGAAACGAGGGACATTTTCTTCTCAAGAAGTACACAAAATTTCAGTACATTGTTTTGTAATTTTCTGAAAGAGACATTGGCTCCTGAACATCTATGTTGAAGGAGAACTCCACTTCCAGAACAACAATTTACAAATCATTTAATTCACTCACCCCCTTGCCATCCAAGATGTTCATGACTTTGTCTTCAGTCGTAAAGAAATTATGGTTTTTGAGGAAAGCATTTTGTTTTTTTTCTCCATATAACAGACTTCACTGTTGCCCCAGTTTTGAACTTCCAAAATGCAGTTTAATTGCAGCTTCAAAGGGCTCTAAACAATCCCAGCTGAGGAAGAAAGGTCTTATTCTAGCAAAACGATCTGTCATTTTTTCGGAAAAAAAAAAATTGTATACTTTCAGCACAAAAGCTCGTGTAGCGCGTCCGCCTAAGTTCATCGTCTGTGTACTCTGGCACAAAAAGGTAGAGTATGGCAATTTCTTTGAGACTGAAGACAGAAAGATGTGAACATCTTGGATGACAAGGGGGTGAGTAAATTATTTGTAAATTGTTGCTCTGGAAGTGGAGTTCTCCTTTAATAAACAGTCATTAAAATTTTGTCATCAGCTTATCTGCATTCGTTCTTTTTTTCTTTTGTGCTTTTCTTTTGACAGGCTGGCTAGAACAAATATTTCTTTAAGGAAAACAAGCAGTACTATTACACTTCCTTCCACAAAGCCTTTACTTCAAACACTTCCCCTGTTCACAATGCTGTGTGCATTAAAGGTGAATGATTACAATTCCAGACAGAAGACCAACAAAGAGAGACTGCTTTCAGGGTTCCCACACTTTTTGACTAACGAAATGCTTTCCAGTCATTTGTGATTACTGGATAATGACTTTTAAAAAAAATCATTCAAATTCAAACGATTCATTAATCAGACATTTCCAGCAATCTGTGTTCTAGTTTGGAAAACGAGTCACAGAAAATCAAACATTTCGGCTCGGAAGCAATTTTAACTTCAGTCGTAATATCTAATTGATGAAATATTTCAGAACAGAGCATACCAACAAAAGCGTATTATTCATTAAAGAAATTTCCATGAGTCGAGTCAAAGATCTTAACATTTTTTCCAGCCCTGGAAATAGATTTTAAACCTTCCTGTTCTTCTAAGGTTTTTCCATGACAGTGGTAACCCTGTGCCTTAAACCTGCTGCTTAGCACCTGCTACCCTCCGACTACTTCGATATAGCCAAACATTGAAAAATTACTCAAAGAGAAGTAAACTGCTGTGATGACTGAAAAATAAATGGAGAAATAGCAGCATGCAGTACGGGAGCGTTTAAAGAGCATTAACACGTCATGCTGCATAAGGCAAAGACTTGCTACTGCCTCCTACCAGCATGGACAAAGCAGACCCAGACACTGCTTATGTGGGTGGTGCGGATAAGCAGAAGTTTGAGACATAAAAACACTACAAAAGCTCTAAATGTTGTCATTTCTATAAATACAAAACCAACCTGTGATCGCCTTTGAAAGAAAAAAAAAAAAAAAAAAAGGCTGTGCCACTCAGTAATGACTCTGCAACTGCAAAACACTTAGAAACAAACCAAGTGACACACTGAACTTTTCCTCACACTAATATAAACCACAAATCTGTCCAGAATCATCTGCTAACGAAATATCAGTGTATCTCTATCCGTCAGTTTATCTCTCTCTTTATGTCTCTCTCATCTCATTCCAAGCCTGTAAGACTTTCCTTTATATAGAGAACACAAATTAAGATATTTTTGATGAAATCCAAAAGCTTTCTAACCCTGCATAGAAAGCAATCCACCTGACACGGTCAAGGCCCAAAAAGGTAGTAATAGTCCTTGTGACATCAGTGGTTCAACCATAATGCTATGAACCTACAAGAACACTTTTTGTGCATTCTGACATTGAGTTGCATTGCCGTCTATGCAGAGAGCTCACGAAACAAAAGGTCTTATGGGTTTTGAACGACATGAGGGTGGATTTTTGGGGAAACTATCCCTTTAACCTTTAATTCCACCTAACACAGCTCAATGTAGGTTTTTCATACTTGGGCATTTATACTTACTAGCGCTGGAGAAGCTGGCGGGTGTAGCCTGCATGGCTTCACGCCTGTAGTCTCTGTCTTTAGGGAAACTGTTGACCACTGCAGCCATCTTGGTTGCCTCCTTCTGCCTTTGCTCTCTGAAACAGGAAGGTGTTCACAAATGACACTGGCATTCAAAAGGCGACAAAACCGCATCAGCTTTACACATGATTGACAAAGCAGAAAAAAAGCCTCATGATGAGACTAGCTATCATGTCTCAACCTTCTGCAAGTCACTTGACAATTGGAATTAAGCCCATTTCATTTTGATTTATAGCAAAACTATGATATAAAAGTGTAATTATCAAATCACACGTTTTTTTTTTGTCTCAATGTGTATGACAGCCAAGTGCATGCTTTCAGATGCAAAAAGTAAATGACCACAATCATACTGTTGTTGTTCGATTAACATTAAGCCATGAAAAAGGGAACAAGCTAATGTGAATGAAAACAAACCGTGTGAATGGCACAGAGGAATTTTCACATCCAACTTTAAAATCATCCTACATCACTGCAGAAGTACCGACCCAGTGTTTACAAAGTGAACGTGCAAGACCTTTTACAAAAAAGGTAAAACAGCGATGTAAGATGATTTTGAAGTTGGAGGAGAAAATGAAGTGGGAGTTTTTAGACATACCCTAACTGTCTTGAACAGGAAAGTACACAGACAGAGTACGCATGCACCTCGCAGAGCTAGACAACAGGAGCATTCGTGGTTAAGTGTATAAATAATATTTTAAGAAAATGATTGATCGTTTCATTAGATAAGACCCTTATTCCTCGGCTGAGAAGGTTTAGAGCACTTTGAGGCTGCATTCGAACTGCATTTTTAACCTTAACGGATTTCAAAGGGTTATGAAACCCCCGTGTTCCAGCACTGGTTCGTTCTCACCACGGTTTTAAAAAAATGCTTAAAAAGTGGGCGTGATGCGCTCCGGTGCGGAGGGGGAAGAGGGGAGAGAGTCAACTTTGGCTCAGACAGTTTAATTTGCTCCTATTTAAGTTAAAAACACAAATAAATGCACAGCCATTTGCACTCTGCATCGAAAACATATATATGAATGTGCTGTTGCACCTCTGTTAACTTTTTAAGGCTTATTTTGCCACGTTTATAATCCTTTTGATGAGTTGCGTCAAGGAGTTGTAAAAAACGCTATTACTCACTTTATGAATGAATCACATTTGTGCTGAACCATTACAAAGCAAACAAAAACAAACAGTCTGCTTCGATCCATGAAGGTTTCTCTAAAATATACGCAATCTCAAAGTCTGAAGCGTCTGTTATAGCAAATCAACACACGCTGTCATGAATAATTAGGTGAAGCGTTTTCTCATAGGATAAGAACACGCACCCTAATGAATAATTATGACACCGACATGTCATCGATGTACTATAGTCCATTGCCCTGTCACAAACTCTGACATCAGCACAATATAGATTTTTAGACCCGGAAGATGAAAAAAGCGCAAAAAACCTCATAATTAACCAGTTTCCTCCAACAATTAAAATCAACGGATTCTAACATTGTCATCTATGATGTGCAACACAAACACCTCTGCTAAAATCTCAGAAAAAGTAGTCTGGGGTTTCATGAATATATAGATGTGTAATACAGAAAATAAACATCTTGTTCATGTATTCATATTTTCATTCTTTCTTGTCCCTTTCTTAAGGCAATAAATAATTACTAAAATAGCCCATTTGTTTGTAAAGCATCGATAATCAGAATTGGCCATTAAGAATTAAGATCAGTGCATTACTAAAAAGAAGTGTGTGGTAAAGAATTCAGGATCAGGTTCAATTGGTGAAGCTATTAACCATCAGGATGCTGCTGGCCGTCCCTCTCAACTGGCAGTTGTGGTGCTGCTCAGTATTCATTGGGTGCGCTTAAATTTTATTTGGTGCTCCTAACTTTTTGAATTTTGGAGCACTGAATTCCTTGGTGTACAAACTGCAGTGCTTTATCAATACATTTCTGTATTTTAATATGCATATATAATGCATATTAAAAAAAAATAAATGCATATTATAAGGCAATGAAAGTGTTTTTGACCTTCCCAAAACCATAATAAGAACTTTTCATAATCCATAATAGGGGCACTTTAAAGTAAAGCACTGCAATGTGTTGTTTTACACTTGAGCAGCTCATTATACTGTGTTTTTTTTTAGTGTCTCAGAGCAGCTTGCTTTGGTGAGTTTGAGGTCATTTAACATACATATGGGGAATGCAACAGGATCTTCCAAAACTGTACTGAGGAGGACTTATAAACCAGCTGTCAACAAAAGAGAAGCTTTAAGTGTTTAAAGGGTTGTTTCAGTTTTCATTAAAAATAAAAGTTTGATGGTTGATTACAAAACTAATACTAATGAATCTCACAGCTGAACTGTTAAGTTATTTTTAACAACCTATTTTACAGTGAAATATTAAAAATTTTTTAAAATAATTATTTAAATAATTTTATTTAGAAATAATAATCCTAATAAAAAGATGTGGTTACCATTATTATTTTATAGTCCTATTGTTATATAAATCAATTTTTGGTCAAACTGTGCAACCCTTTTAACAAGCACAGCAAACATGGAGCTTGACGTTAGAAATAATTGTAAATAGTTGCCTTTACAATTATTATTATTTTATCCACCTTATTTTTCCTGTAAGAGCGGACATGGCCATTTGTAAATTTTATGGGTCTGGCTTTCGGTGGCATCCACATCCAGCTATTTTTAGCTGTACAAAAAAAGCTCATTTTGCTGCTTGATATTGCAAATTGTTGTGTCTTACCACATTATTTATTATGAACACACTGGTTTGTAGTACAATCAGTTTTCCTCTCGTTATTTCCCTATAGCGGCTAATGATCTGGAAGTCTTGCCTATAGGCTTACTTCCGCATTAAAGAGAATAAGATGGATAGTTATATTGTTATATAAAGCAAAAAAGTTTGGGTCAAATTGTGCAACCCTATAAACAACCCCAGCAAACCTGGAACATAAAAAATGCATTTCAACTGCAATCTTAATTAGAAATTACTTTTTTCCCCCTTAAATTGTGTAGCCCTAGTGCGCATGGTTGGTTCTATACAGCCCTGAACCTATTTTTGCTACATACTTGAATAGTCAAAATGCCCAACAAACCATTTTAATAACTATATTTTAACACAAAGGCTTTTATGGAGCGTCACCAATTAAGGAAGGTCATTATTAGCCCTTGTTGAAAGCTCACTCGCACTTACTCTCAGTGTGAAAGCTCAATGTGTGATGCAGTTTCCATTACACTACTGCATGTACTGCAGATGAAAGATGTGTGAAACAGCCTATGACAGCAAAATACATTTCTGTAGAAAGCAAGATGATGCTAAAAAAAAAAAAAACATTCATGATTGCTCCTGTAGAAACATACTATGACTCCACCTGCATCGATCACCTGATGTTTTACCAGCAACGTGTATGGATTAGTCTATTATTAGCATATAATTAAGTGCAATTTATTCGAGCCGAGGGGTGAAAGTGTGCGTTTAATACCTCTCCAGCCACTCTTTGGGTTTCTCCCACTGAGACACCTCCGTCCTGCAGTTGTAGTAGTACTTCTTCCCTGAAGAACTGATGTGTTCAGACCAATCATCTGCCGGCTCATATGGCTGAATAAAAGGAAAACAACAGGTGTGAGCAGCAGGAAAGCTAAAATCATTTAAAGAGACAGATGCTGTTAAAAGCATGAGAAAAGGAGAGATAGGAGGAGGAAGATAAAAAGGAGAGGGGTAGGGCAACAACAAAAGGAAAAGAGAAAACCTGAAAGGGAGGAAAAAAACAAAAAAAAACAAAGCCTGGACGGCAATCCAGGTGTTTATTGTTTTCCTTCTGACATAAGGAATGGCTAAACAGAGCAACGGCATGAGGAAGTTTAAAATAGAGAACAAGACTGGGAAGAAAACAGAAGGAATGGGAGCATTAGAGAAACAGACAGATGGAGCGTACTAGGGAGAGAGCAAGAAAGCAATGGAGAGAGAGAGAAAGCTGAATCCTGATGCAAGCGCGTGTAATATTTGATGAGGTGGATCTCTGCGCATCGGCCCTGCAGGATGCCTCTTTAATCTGCCTGAGTCCACCCTCCACCTACTAGTAGTCTGACTGTCAAAGCCTCACACCACCACACCAGACAGTAGCAATCATTAAAGCTGAAATACGCAATTTCAGTGCCACTAGTGTCACCATCCGGAATTGCAAAAATAATGACAAGTTTCTTGAACGCTTCCTTCGTCGGCCAAGGGGGTCACAGTACGGTTGGTTAGCACGGCCTAGTTAACTCCTCCCTTGAGTCAAAATCTCTCCCTTTGATGGTCATTCAAAATAAGACATGTAGTCAGTCTTAATTTTTGCTAGCAACACATTGATCAGTTTCCTGTTGCAGAATATTAACGGGTATTTCTCTCCATATTTTTTAGAGCAGCCTCAGTTCTAATATGTCTCTCTGCTAGTACACTGGGATAGAAGAAAGCAACTTAAATAAATAAACAAATAAATAAACAGCAATCTTACGCTTAAAAAAAAAAAACAACAAAAAAAAAAAAAACTACCATACTACTAAAACTACCATTTAAAATTTTGGGGTCAAAATGATTTTTATTTATTTATTTTTTAATTTAGAAATTAATACTCAGCGTTGCATGAAATTAACGACAAGTGTCAAAAATATTTTAAAACTATCCATTTATAAAACAACAACAACTGACAACAATAAATTGACTTGAATGAAATTAAAATTACATTTCTTGAGCATCAAATCAGCATATTAGAATGATTTCTGAAGGATCATGTGAAACTGAAGACTGGAGTAATGGCTACAGATTTTTTTTAATATGCAGACTTGGTGAGCATAAGTACGATGACGTTTTAGTGCCACGTTAAACAAAAAAAACAAACAAAAAAAAAAAAAACAACTAAGATTAGGAGATTAAAGTTGTAATATTTAAAGAAAGTCAAAGTCAAAATGTTTCAAGAATAAAGTCAAAATTACAAGAATGTCAAAACATTTAAAGTCAAAATTACGAGAACTAATTCGCAGTAATTATGAGATTAAAGTTACAGTATTTTGAAAATATATTCTAGCCTTTTGCGCATGCAAATGGCCTGTATTGAGAGCACCGGGAGATATTCCAAAGTCTCAGCTTTCAAAATCTGTCAGTTTTATAGCAAAATACAAAAAATATGTCTATTACAATAATGTGTTTTTCACGCTCTTTAATGTGGTGTGACAGATCGCTGTATTTACCTCAGTTTAAGTAGCATGTGATTATGCGATATTAGTCATCTTTCCGATTGCAATGAGACATTTGTTTAATTAAATTAGGCTATACTGTTGTTTTCTTCCCTTCTGATGTTCCTTAATGTTTATATCGTGCTATAAACTTGAAATAAAGAGGAAAAACACATTTATAATTTGGATTTTGCAAAAAAAACAGAATTCAAAAACTGAGCAGTATTATATTAAAAGCAACAAAGCACAGTATTGCGATTACTGGGTGGCTGGCGCACTACGAATAATAAATGGAAGACGTTAAATATTTCCAATCATTTACTCTATTATACTGTGAATAAACAGCTTGTGAATAGTCACTTATATACCTTAGAAAAGACAACAACGTAACTTATGTTAACGTGTTGGACTCCACTTAAACCTTTAGAATGTTTTATTGTTTTTAATTAAATACTTGTGAGGAAAGAAAGATTGGGGGCCACAGACATTTTTGCAGAGTAGGTGGTGGAATTTTCACAAAGAACAGTACAATTTAACGAAATAAATGTCTCAATCAAAAAGACAACTGATTCACATGAATACAGTGACCTGTCCCGTCACATTAAAGAGCATGAAAACAACATCGTTTGTATTTCACTATAAAAATTAAAGATTTTGAAAGCTGAGACTTTGTTATATTTTAAAATTTCCAAAAGCACAAAGCTTATTGCTATTATTGGGTGGCTGGCACAATACAAATAGGCCTAATGGATGCAAAATATTATTTCCAAGCATACCGTCCCAGCGAGTATAACACATGGTATGATTTCTGCTAATAATCTCACATATATTCAAATAAATTCCGGTGACCTGGCAACTTCACCCGGTGCTCCCAATCAGGGCCATTTGCATGCGCAGACTATACTCTCAAAAATATTATAACTTTAATTGCTACAATTTACTTCTCAAAACACTTTGACTTTATTCTCGTAATTTTGACGTTCTCAAAATATGACTTCATTCTCATAAGTGGCCGTTTTTTTTTAACGTGGCACCAAAATGCCATTGTACATAAGAGACTTCATAAGCACCTTTTAAAAATCTTTCCGAGCTCAAGCTTTTGAATGGTAGTGTGTCTCTCAAATGTGACTCTTAGAATACAATGATGTTCACTGTAGATTATGATTAACAATGTTCACTTCATTGCACACTAAACTCTGTCCTTGAAGAAACCGCAATTAAGTAGTACATATTTCAAACCACAAAGAAATTCACCTCTGTATGCCTGCCGACAGCTAGTTCTCGCCTTCAACATAATTATAAGGTTTAATACAAAACATAAAATCTTGGGGAAAGGTAATTGAGCAGATGAAGAGGACTTGATGAATGAGTTCATAAAGTAAGTGTAGCATCTCACCATCTTCAGAGTGTGGAAGAGATTTTACACAGCATATCCAAAGTGACCCCATAACATATAGAATGAAAGACCAATTTAAACCAACAGAGGCAGAAGGATCAAAATTATTTAAGAGAACGTACGGCATGTATATTAGATCTATTCATCAGGTCTGTTGAAATGAGCTTGATACTTTCCAACATATTTCACAAAATAACCGCTCAATATGACTACAGCTTAGCAGTCTGTTTTTAGACTTCAGACACTGAATTCAATCCAATTCGGCTTTGCTGGTGAACACAATACCCTGTTTTAAATTATTTGCAATGGTGGAATCTAGATCTCAAAATTGAAATGAAAATGAAAGACATCAGTTTCAAACCTTTAAATAAAGGATGTAATGCTCAAGACAGCGAAAGCACAAAAACTCCTTTCTTTATTCAGGTACGCTGTGCCTTGCATCTCCCAGAAGAGCTCATATTATCTACAGCAAAGGGACAGATGGTCTGCACACGGGAGGGTTGCCACACAACCAGACAACACATTTAACAGCAATGGCAAATTTCAGCCAGGGATAGTTTAGCTGGATCCAAATAATGGCCCATAAAATAACATACCACTTATTAGAAGTCTAAAACAGTTTAGCAGATCTGCCAGGATAAATGTTTTCTATTTTGACTGCACTGGTACTAAATGAACGCATCTTAATTGCTATTTCCAGCATCAAAATGATTTATGTAAAACTAATAGCACAAATAGCTATTAGGGTATCATAAAATGGTCTGATTTATTCGATAAACATTCATTCAATAACAGGCAGTTTGTGCCAAAGGAGCACAGGGTTACTGTTGTATATGAACGTGTGCTAATCGCTGCCTCATTTCAAGCTGCAGAGGATGTCGAGATTGTGGTACTTACCGTGTCTGATGATTTGTTGGGATTCGAATGAGAGTTGGAGCTGTGCAGAGAGCTGTGGTTATGGGAGTTCTCTTGAGGGGATATACTGGTCCCTGAAAAATGAGAAACATTGAATGTAAACACATAAACCAGTTTTGGTTATTTCTTCAAATTAGCAAAAACAGTCTGTACACGTCTGAAAGATTTACCACCACATCTGGTTGATCAAAACAACTCCAGTAGAACATTCCAAAGCGACCTGTGTAACTATAAAGCTTCATAGACAATCCCGTAATTAACTGCAGTTTCCGCTGTCTACAAAATCAAGCATGTATATCAATGACGCCTAAAGTACTTGAGCTTTTTATGACTGAATGATGCCGAGACGTTAACACTTCTGGGCCGTTTTATCAGTTCCTCGCTTGCTTTGACTCATTAGAGTCATTTCAGTTTGATCTGCAGCACCTTGAGTACAAAGACAATACAAAACTCATCTGGCAAGTGTTTATATTGCAGGCCAAAAAAGAAGAGATGCCAAATTCACAAGACAGACAGTGCTAAAGGTCAGTTCTTTATAATGCACCCAGAAAAGTGCAAACTAAAATGTCTTATCACATTCAGAAGTTTAAAAAAAATGTGAAATAGGACTATTTTCAGATGAATTACAAGTGATATTACTCATTTTGACAAAAACCTAATAATCAGCAGATCTGGGGAGCGATCGAAGAACAGCATAATGATTTTATAATACACCAGACTCACACTTTTAACGATACATCCGGCACACTCATAAATCAGTAACTACCCTCAAAAGATTACTCATGGTAAACAAACACGTACTAAGCTTTAACTGATGACCAATTCAACGAGAATCAAACTATTCTGATACCACAGCATACAGGTGAGACCCACAGACCGCTACTGTAGAAATAATCTGTCTTTGGTGATTTATTACAGTACACTAATAAACAATTTCAGATAATGTTTCATAGGTAAATAACTACTTCAATCGCTTTAAGTGGAAAATACAGTGTTTCAATGTACAAGAAAGATCAAGAAAGTCACATAGCAAGCCCCAAGTGACCTGCAATCACCTCGTCAAACCACAAACCCTCACCAGGGCCTTTTAGCTGTGTGCTCACACTACAGACAGGCCTTAGGGTACACACAGTCCTCACTGCCTCAGAGAAGATGCGTCTGATTTTTTTCAAGAACAAGTATAAAGTCAGTATGAGCATAGAAAATACTAGACTTAGCTACTGTCTCGATATACATTTTTACTTAGGACTTTTGGCCCATTAGCTTTGAGTTCATCCAGATGTGTTTTTTTAGTGCACTTTTTCAAAACATAGGCACAAGAACTGCAGTCTCTTATCTACCAACATATGTACATTTTTTTGTCCAATCAAATCCTCTTTATATAGAGATTGTCCTTCCTCTAAATACCAACTGCAGCTGATGAGCAATTCTTTTATCGAAAAATTGAAGAGCACTTTGATATATCCTAGTCCCACCCATACTTCTTGAACCACTGCCTTCCTTTTCATCTAGAATTTAGAAAAAAAATCCAGAAAAAAAAAAAGCTATCTGACATGCACACTCAAAATCAAAACGCTGGACTTGTAACAAGTTTAAACTAGCTGCAATTTACATTAGCATTTACGGAGGAACCAGAAAACCTTGTTTTTGTGATTGCTTTAGGTAGGCATGACAAAAGTTTAAGAAATCTTGCTTCTTTCTTGTTTTGACTTATCAGAATGTAATGTATTCAATTAAGCAATTAAGGGGGAAGCCAAATAAATTTACAAACAAACAATAAATCACATTCACCTAAAACTAACAAATATCAATTTGTAGATACCAAGATCAATCCTTCATGCCGTTTTCATATGTTGTGTGGGAAAAAAAACACTAAACATTATTTGCCAAGCACTTCCCATCTAATAATTGCAACATTGTAATTTGTTACTTTTTATAAGAAAGAGATTAAGCTTGCAAATAGTCAATTGTGTCACCAAATTTAAACAAATTACAACAAATATTATGACTTTAATGTCACGTGAGAAAAAGTATATTGAAATATAGCGAACTGCATTTCCACTACAAAACAGTCACAAATTGTTACATATATATTGTTGTTATATTCACGTCAGGAAAATAATTCAATGTCTATACCTCATTAGCTAGAAAAAGAACTCTACAGAGAAACATTTAATTAAATATATACTATATTGTATATTCATTAAATGTGTGCCTGTTTGGTGATGTCTCAGTGATGATTAATATATAAATGTATGCATGTTTGATTAAATCTGTCAAAAGAGCTATTTATGACAGCTACTGTTTATCATATTTCAACAACAAATTGGATTATAAACATAATTCTTTGAAAAGGTGATATAAAAACTGTGCCATGTGCATTAAATGTTTGTATACAATGTTACTGAGCGTTGAATATTCCACATGAAAAACACAGCAATTGAATGTAATAATTTGGGCTCTGTTGTCAACATTAACTTTTAATATTATAGTCATGTACCAACTGAGAAGGTTTCTTGTGTAATTTACTGCATTAGATGAAAGAGATGTACCTGAAACATCCAAATGATTCAGTATTCAACTGAATCGAGAGTTGAATTGAACTGAATTGAATCGAGAGCATAATATGTTCAAACTGGAGACCCTTTTAGCATTTATGCTTATTGAAAATGCCTATATAACAGCCAACTAATTAACTGTACTGTCAGCATACTTCTACATAATGGTTATCTTTTTTAACCGCTTCGAATGCCTCTTTAGCAAGATGCGAGCCTTGACCTATATAACATATCTGGTTAATATAAACGATGGAAGCAAAGCTTTTTCACCACCACGATTCATAAGATGTAGCACTAAAAAAAAATGAAAACATTCAATAATGGCACAGAGATGGATAACAAATTAATAGGCTTCATCGCTTTTGAAGAATTAAATCTAAAAGTCTTTTTGAAAATCTTCAAAACGGAGACTAACCTTCTAACTAACACAACTTGCCTTGTACAACATCTAAATTTTAAATAGGTAAGAGTCCCAAGTTAAGGGAGATCTAAAGCAGTGCACAGCTTTCACAACTGTGTGATTCATTTCAACGTCTGCGGTCACTGTTCAGTTAGATGATGCAATTATTTGGCAGCAATCTGATTATCTATTGATTATCTAAATAAGAGTAGCAAATCAGCATGTAGTGATTAGATTTGACTGCCTTTATATGTAGCAGCAGTATCTTGTAAAGCAAACCAAGAAACTGACTGAAAAGGAATGACATGGTTTTATCTGAAGTGACAATATCATGCAGGACTAAAAGCTAGTTTGCACAAAGCACAATAACTATAAAGACAAACTTTTAATAATCGCCACAGCTATAGCAATAACGATAGACAGGAATAATGCTGTTCAGTTTCAGAATTATTTGTTTACAGCTGCTGAACGATAAACAGAGCCAATCAGAATCCATCTGCCTTTCACAAGCTCAAACATTTAAAGCATCAGGCAACATAACTGCACTGCTCGCTTGCAATAATTAATTATTACATATGTATCTTTCTTAGTATGAATTTGCCTTAACTTAATCGGTGACTCACAGTATTAAGAAGTCAACAACATTAATTGCTGAAGAAGCAAAGGAAAATATTTAAAATTAATAAATGAAACTACAGCATGAAATATTGTTGGAACAAACTGACGATGACAGTCAAACTCAACTAATCTGTATTTCCCAGCCTGACATTGTAACATTAGATCAACCAAAATCATTAGTTTGGAACATGGCTCTCTTCATCCAGCCAATAGCTGACAATGTTTTTTAAAAAAAATCCTTTGGTTAAATTTGGTGACATCCTCGGCAGACTTAACCTTGTTTTTTATTTTTTACTGAAATATTGTAATAGGTGTCTTCCGGCAGTTCTCATACATTAGTTTGATGATGACAATATCTCAACATTTGGTAAAAATATGAGGTGGGTCAATTACAGCTAATCTTACTGCAAACACTCACAAATTATAATTCTGTCATCATTCACTCATCCTCATGTCATTCAAAAAACATTTGGTTCCCTGCATTCAAAATATTTTATTTTTGTGCTCTGCTGAAGAAAAATCACATGATTTGGAAAAACTTAACAGTGAGTGGCTTTTAGCATTTTGGTGAACTATCTTACGAATCATACATTTGTTTTAATGTTTAACAAACTAAAAGTCATTCTAGCAAAACTTGAAAAATATTTCCTAAGAATGTTTCCAATACCAACAACATCAGGTAGATCTCGCTAGAGAAGCAAAAAAAATTTTGCACGACAAGATATTTTAATGACATGAAAATAACTCCAGGACAATTTCTGATTTCAAAAAATTTGTAGTCTTTCAAGCCTGCTTATCTTTTCTGAAAAATAAAACAGCCCATCAGAGGTAGAAAACTAAACAAAACCCTTGTTTAATAAAAAAAAAAAAAAAAAAAAAAAAAAAATGCTTGTACCTCATCTGATAAGGCAAAAAAAGATGCATAAAACCTGAAAATAAAAAGAGATAAAAGCACACTGTGCTCACAGTCAAAGCCTTACATTTACCTGTCTGAAATGGCTTAATTTATAAGGTGCTTGCAAATGGTCGAAGCTGGTTCCCACTTCCAGGCAACGTGATTTGATTTAATGTCTCTTTACCCCAAACACATCAATCTAATCATCTTATACAGAATATATCTGACTTATGTTTAAACTGAAACAATTATGAACCAATTAGGACCGTGGTAAGATTTACGTTATCGATCTAGGTACCAGTCTCAGCCTCAGATTTGTGCCTCTCATCAAATGATCAATATGACTCACAGGCTCCCCTCTTACCTCCTTCTCTGTCTCTCCCCCGGTGTGGATGGATGGCTTTTGCTCTGCCGTGGCCGGTGCTGTCCATGTGTTTGTTTTCTGGACTGTCTGATCGCCGCAGCATCTTGCACGGTGGAGTGGCGTCGTTACTGTCACGCATCTTCTCATGTCGGTGATCAGGGTGACTCTTGGATGAGTACTTAAGAGTCTGTCAAAACATGACATTCCTACATTGAACTCAATTACTCTCTAACATGCAATGTACATGAGAGCTGGTTTGAAGCTGGTCTACAATGGTCATTAGCTACCTAACCAGCTCATTTGTTTCTGGTCTGAGATGGTATACCAGCTACTGAGCAGCAAGCAATCATCTAACATGTTCCAAAACACGACCATAATTCATATCTTTATAACGTTTGTCATAATATACTTTGTACGTCATTGCAAGACTAAACTGAGCAGAGCAAAGTCTATAAGCATTATTCTTCAAGTCTTAAATAAAATTAAACATCTCTTGATGATCTAGATGATAATTAGACTCGTTTTATTAGGATTTGGTTGCACTCACTAGCAACCAACTAGACGACTGTTTATAAACAACCTCGTTACTAAATTCGCATTTACGTATACAATCGTTTCTTTAAAGTAGCATCGTTTAGATATTGAATTAATGATTAGAGACGTCATTATTTAGAAATTTCGAAGTAAATCGCTGTGGCACAGGGGCCTGATGTAGCCGCTAGCAAGCTAACGCTAGCCTGTTAAAGTCGCTAGCGCAATGAGCGCATTTAAAACCTCATAAATTCGACGGGCAGGCGATTTATGACAGCACAAATTTATGTTTGCAGTGTAATGTACATGTGTTTGTCATTTTAAGCCGAACCTGTTGATAATAAGGCACTTTTCGCTGTGTTTTACGCACAGAGGCCTAAATTGCTTCAAAAGCCTGCACTAGATTTACCCCATTTTAATCTTATTTGTTTCAGATCTACCTGATAGGGCTGAGAATCCCTTCGGTCGGTGCACCTACAGAATAAAAGAAGAAAAAGAGACAGAGGAAGAGTTAAAAAACCATGTTTACAAATAGTGGCATAAATTGCAACAGCTGAATCGGCTTCCTTAAGTTTCTACTTATTTTGGTTTGGCTAAAAATGGCGGATTGTCAAAGCGGAGAAGGAAAATCGGAGTATAAAATAGAGCTCTTTACCCATCGCCGAGTCTCGGTTGTTTCCTTGCATACATTACCATCAATGCCGTGTTAGTGTGTGTGAAGTAGATGTGAAAGATGGGCGACTTATTTTGTATTTGGAGTGGGCTATCGACGACCCGATCGCGTATATTATTTCAATAGTTCTGGCTATTGGAGTCGCTCTTCGCCTCTGCTAGTCAGTAGAGCGCCCTCGGTCCATCTCCCACTCACACATACACCAAAACTCTGCCCCTATCTACAGAACAGCGAAGCTCAGCCTTCCTCACACACCTCAATCCGGGTTATTCCGGGGCTAGCTTCGGCTCCACTCGGGTACTCTCGGGTCATTCCGACCACGAAGTAGTGGATAAAGTAGGAATCTGTCTGAGTGTTCGTAGTTTTTTTTTCTTTTTCGCGTAAAAACACATTGTGCTTGACATACTCACGGAAAAGTCTAATTTATGTTTCTCATTTTGAGCTTTACTCCAGCTTTGAGAAATGTTTCGTTTAAGTGGCTGAAATTTAAACCCAATACTGACATCTACTGGACATGTTGAGCCAGTGCATGTCACTGAGAAGAATGCAGAAAAGGTCCTGATGCAGTATGACTCACTGAAACAAGTGAGTCTGGGGAATTCTGGGAAAAGATTCTTGTGCGCGCACTTTTTGAATGGCAAAGCACTGGAGCACTGTTCAGTAAAACCTTCAGACGAACAGAAGCTTCTCTTCGGTTGATACATACTTAGTAACGTTTTTTTTTTAAAGTCACATGTTTTGTTCATCTTACATAAAATAAAGTCAGCGTTAAAAGCAGTTTTAAAGATATAAAATATCTGTGAGGACTTTTTTTCTTTGGATTGTGTGTGTCCCTATGAGTCTGTCCGCATTTAGACTAGATTTTTGTCTGGTTTTCCATGCAAATTTTGAGCCAACTCTCCCAAATGTGATGGAGAGTGTGGGTGGACAGCCATCTGTATGCAGGTCAGACATATTTCGCAGTTGCATTAATATCTGACCCTGATAGCACACACGTCTCACAGCGACGTCTATATTTACATCTGGAAGACGTATTTTTTTAGTATTTGCTCCAATATGTCTATAGAACGTTTCCTATCAGATGTCAAACGTCTATTAGATGTCTTTAAGATGCTATCTGGGGAGTTATTCCAGATTTCAAACCCTGTCAAGCCAAGTCACATTTATTTATAGCGCATTATATACAACAGATTGTTTCAAAGCAGCATCACGGAGGCAAACAGGAAACTAGGAGTGAAAATTCAAGCAAAACGTAATCAATTTAATACATTTCAGCTTTAAAGTAGCTACAGAATTGTCATTATTTAACTCATTCAATAACATTCAATATCATTATTTAACTCATTCAATAACTGTGTCAGTGTTGCAGACATTGCAAACATTCAGTTCAGCTACAAAGCAGCTCTAGAGAGGACAATAGTATCATTATTCACCTCAGGTCAGCTGTTGATTCACTGTAGTTCAATGCACATCGGCAATTTCAAAACGAATTCAATTCATAGCTACACAGAAGACAATAATGTAATTATTCAGCTATTTAGGTCAAGGTTGATTCAGTTCAGTTGAGAGTGTCTGTGTTGCAAAGATGTTCAATTATGAAATGACAGACAGCTCTATAGAAGACAATAGTGTCATTATCCAGCTCAGATTGTTTTTTTGTTCAGATTTGTTTGTTTATATAAGCCCAGTAAGACATTCATTCAAAGTTTTCGCTTGTGCTTTGGATCATTATCCTATTGTACTGTGCTTTTAAAGGCCAAAGATTTTAATTGTGAGATCTTCCAGAAGCTTTCCGGCTATGTGTCATGGCTGAAGTGATTTTCTGATATTCTTTCTTTTTGTGATGGTTGTTCTTGCGTTCATAGAGAGGATTTGAGAGATACACTAAACCAAGCTATAAATTACACAAGAAATACAAGCTTTGTGCTCTGAAAGAACGTTTTACATGACCTCTCAGATTTCAACGTCAGTGTTAGTTCATTTGTTGAAGACACACTGTTTATTCTAACAATGGAAGCAGGTGCATCAGCACACTCATTGTCTGTGGCCTTTATCCTATGAGCACAGTTGGTGCCTTTTTCGATTTGCCAGAGTCACTTTAGTCATTTACCTGTTCAATAGTGCAAATGCAACAAGTCACGCTATTATACTGTAGTAGGGTATTTTAAAATATTACTAATAAATCTCTGATTATGTAGTTCATCTTAAAATGAAAATTTGGTAAAAGATCAAATACTGAAGAGCCTTTTATAAAGGAGAATCATAGAAAAGTCATGCAAACTGAACTTTTATTTAATATTCAACATTTTATGGCTTAATCAGATGGGTGAAGGGGTGGAAACAAACCCCACAAGTTTGAAGCAGTTTAGTATGATTAATTCTTCGGAGAGTTTTGTTATATGTGACCCTGGACCACAAAACCAGTCTTAAGTCGCTGGGGTATATTTGTAGCAATAGCCAAAAAAACATTGTGTGGGTCAAAATTATTGATTTTTATTTTATGCTAAAAATCATTAGGAAATTAAATAAAGATCATGTTCCATGAAGATATTTTGTAAATTTCCTACTGTAAATATATCAAAACATAATTATTGATTAATAATATGCATTGTTAAGAACTTCATTTGCACAACTTTAAAGGTGATTTTCTCAATATTTAGTTTTTTTTTTTTTTGCATCCTTAGATTCCAGATATTCAAATAGTTGTATCTCAGCCGAATATTGTCCTATACGAACAAACCATACATCAATGGAAAGCTTATTTTTTCAGCTTTCAGATGATGTGTTAATCTCAATTTTGATAAATTGACCCTTATGACTGGTTTTGTGGTCCAGGGTCACATATGTGCTGAGAATCACTTATGTATGTTTTATTTGGACCAACAAAACATGTGTAAATAAAAATGTTTAAAAAAAAATAAATAAAATTTGCTGAAAATGTACTGTACTTGCCCTCAGATCATCCAAAACAAAGATAAGTTTGTTTCTTCGTCAAAACAGACTTTAAGAAATGTAGCATTACATCACTTGTTCACCAACGATACACTGCAGTGAATGGGTGCCGTCAGAATGAGAGTTCAAACAGTTAATAAAAGCATCTCAATAATCCACAAGTAATCCACACAACTCCAGTCCAACAATTTACGTCTTGTGAAAAGTTATACGTTTGTAAGAAACAAATTTGCCATTAAAGATTTATCTTTAAACCACCGCTTCTGTCCAAAATACAAGCATATAATCCATAATAATATAATGACTCTCGCATTAAGATCCACTGACATACAGTACTTGTTTAGAAATGACTTGGACTGTTTCTGCTTGTAATGTCTATGCATACACTGTAAAAAATAAAAAACAATTTGTTGAGTCAGCTTAAAATAATTTGTTACCCTGCTGCCTTAAAATTTTAAGTTCAGTCAACTAAAATAAGTTTATTCAACTTGAAATGTTAAATTGTACTAAGTAACAACTTAGATTTTTGTGTTTGATAAACTTAACAGATGGGTAGGTAACCCAGCTGCCTTAAAATTTTAAGTTGATTCAACTCAAATATCTAAGTTGTCACTTAGTATAATTTAACATTTCAAGTTGAATAAACTTTTTTTGAGTTGACTGAACTTAAAATTTTAAGGCAGCCAGGTTACAAATTATTTTAAGTTGACTCAACAAATTGTTTTTTACAGTATAGTTCTCTCCTGATTCAGATGAGACTTTTTATCACCAAATAAAGCAATATTATGAATAGAGGACACACATTTTAGCTGGAAGCAATTACAAAACGTCTTAGTTATGTATTTATTTATTACAAACACAGATTTTCACTTCACAAGATGCTAATTGATGGACTGGAGTTGTGTGTAATACTCGTGGATTATTGTGATTTTTTTATCATCTGTTTGGACTCTATTCTGACGGCACCTGTTCACTCCAGTGTATCCATCGGTGAACAAGTGATGCAATGCTAAATTTCTCATAATCTCAGAAATAACAGTTGGGTAAATGTTTTTTTTTTTTTTTTTCTTGTTTTTACACTATTTTGTTGGTCCAAATAATATATTCACATGAGTGATTTTCAGCACATATACTAACACCTTTAGAATAATCAAACATGCTAATTTGCACTGTTTACACCATTTAAACGAGTCTTTGCTTCTTGTGCTTAGGTAAACAAGGCCAGTGATTATTAGTATTGTTAATTGCAAGCGAATATGCTGTTATATTATTGTTTGTTTAATTTGATTTCAAAATAATTTAATGATTGACCCTGAACTATATTTACAGGACAAGTACTTTTAAAAAATATCGAGTAGTTCTTAGTGGAAGTGTCTTCAATCTTGTATGTCGTCCACGAGGGGGTGCTGTAATAGTTCTTAATGTAATGGCGTTGCGTTGTTTCCTAATTACTGAAGTGTTAAATCGACATTGTGTATTATTTATGTTTGAGTGTTGGGCCCTGTATGCATGTCATAATGTAGAGCAGATATGGCTCACTCGTCTTTTTATTTCAAGTGCCAAACAATTGCATCTTTTTCTTTCTTTCTTTCTCTCTTTCTTTCTTTCTTTCTTTCTTTTCAACTTCCTATTGCCTATAATATTTCAATAGCTCTTTGTTCTGAATAGATCAACTTAACATTTTTCAGTTTGTTGTGTAGAAACTGAACCTCAGTGGCAGCCATGAGGCATTGTCTGATTTCAAACCTGTCAAACCAGTCTGCGATATAGATTTCCTCACTTAAGAAAACCACTGAGTGAGAC